>NC_064816.1:77362142-77568702 GCF_023721935.1 Panthera uncia
TTTTTTTTTTTTTTTTTTTTTTTTTTTTTTTTTAGTTTTTAACAGTTTACTGTTTTGTTTTTTCTTGTTTACCGGCTCTTGGGATATTGGTCTAACAAAATTACATAGGTTTTCATTTATTCCTGGTAAAATTGCTACCAACTTGTGTTGATAATTGAAAAATTTTAGGGGTACCTGGGTGGCTCAGTTGGTTAAGCATCTGACTTCAGCCTAGGTCATGATCCCATGCTTCGTGGGTTCGAGCCCCGCGTTGGGCTTTGTGCTGACAACTTGGAACCTGGAGCCTGCTTCAGATTCTGTGTCTCCCTCTCTCTCTCTGCCCCTCCCCCACTTGTACTCTCTCTGTCTCCCAAAAATAAGTAAATATTTATTTATTTTTTTTTTAATTTTAAAGGTGCTTGGCTTTTTTTTCAGGTAAAAACATGCAACAGTATGCCATCCTTCGTTGTTGTTGTTGTTGTTGTTGTTGTTTTAATTGAAATTCAAGTTAGTTATCATATAGTGTAGTATTGGTTTCAGGAGTAGAATTTAAGGATTCATTACTTACATATAACACCCAGGGCTCATCCCAAGTGCCCTTCTTAATGCCCATCAACCATTTAGCCCATCCCCACCCACCCACCTCCCCTTGAGCAACCCTCAGTTTGTTCTCTATACTCAAGAGTCACTTATAGTTTGCCTCCCTGTCTGTTTTTATCTTATTTTCTTTCCCTTCCCCTATGTTCATCTGTTTTGTTTATTAAATTCTTCATATGAGTGAAATCATATGATATTTGTCTTTCTCTGACTCATTTCACTTAGCATGATATACTCTAGTTCCATCTACGTTGTTGCAAATGGTAAGATTTCATTCTTATTGGTTGCCAAATAATATTCCATTGTATATATACCACATCTTCTTTATCCGTTTATCAGTCAATGGACATTTGGGCTCTTTCCATAATTTGGCTATTGTCAATAGTACTGCTATAAAGATTGGGGTGCAAGTTCCCCTTAAAATCAGCATTTTTGTATCCTTTGGATAAATACCTAGTAGTGCAATTGCTGGGTCATTCCACTTTTAGCTTTTTGAGGAACCTCCATAGTGTTTTCCAGAGTGGCTGAACCAGTTTTCATTCCCACCAACAGTGCATCCTTGCCAACATCTCTTGTTTCCTGAGTTGTTAATGTTAGCCATTCTGACAGGTGTAAGGTGGTATCTCATTGTGGTTTTGATTTGTAGCCCTGATGATGAGTGACATTGAGCATTTTTTTTTATGTGTCTGTTAGCCATCTGGATGTCTTCTTTGGAAAAGTGTCTATTCATGTCTTCTTCTCCTTGCTTAACTGGGTTCTTTGGTTTTGGGTATTGAGTTGGTAAGATTTTATAGATTTTGGATATTAACCCTTTATCTGATATGTCATTTGCAAATATCTTTTCCCATTACATCAGTTGCCTTTTAGTTTTGTTGATTGTTTCCTTTGCTGTGTAGAAACTTTTTATCTTGATGAGGTCCAAATAAGTTCATTTTTGTTTTTTTCCCCCTTGCCTCCTGAGACATGTTTAGTAAAAAGTTGCTCCAGCTGAGGTCAAAGAGGTTGCTGCCTGCTTTCTTCTGTAGTATTTTGATGGTTTCCTGTCTTATTTTTTGGTCTTTCATCCATTTTGAATTTATTTTTGTGTATGCTATAAGAAAGTGGTACAGTTTCATCATTATGCATGTCACTGTCCAGTTCTCCCAACACCATGTGTTGAAGAGACCATCTTATTTCCATTGGATATTTTTTCCTGCTTTGTCAAAGATTAGTTGGCCATATATTTGTGGGTCCATTTCTGGGTTCTCTATTCTGTTCCATTGATCTATGTGTCTGTTTTTCTGCCAGCACCATACTGTCTTGATGATTACAGCTTTCTAATACAGCTTGAAGTCTGTAATTGTGATGCCTCCAGCATTGTTTCTTTTGTTGTTGTTATTTTTTTGGTTGTTTTCAACATTACTTTGGCTATTCTGGGTCTTTTCTAGGACCATACAGATTTTAGAATTGTTTATTCTAAATCTGTGGAAAATGTTGGTGTTATTTTATAGGGATTGCATTGAATGTGTAGATTGCTTTGAGTAGTATAGACATTTCAACAATATTTGTTCTTCCAATCCATGAGCATAGAATGTTTTTCCATTTCTCTCATAAGTGTTCTATAGTTGTCAACGTACAGATCTGTTACCTCTTTGGTTAAGTTTGTTCCTAGCTATCTTATGGTTTTTGGTGCTATTGTAAATGGGAGCCATACCTTCATTCTTAATCCTTTGCTGAAAACTGACTTTTAAGAGAACATGGAGACTTTAGTGAGATTCTGTCATGGTTCTTACATTTTGTTGGCTTGTTTTTACTTTGTTCTTTTAAGCAAAGTAGGAACTTCATTTTAAGTAGGCTGTTTAGCATTTCAAATTTTATCTGTGGTTTTGACTAAGTTGATTCATTTTGATGACATTTGGCATACTCTTGATGTTATCAAGATACAACTTAAGTCCAATTTCCAATTCAGTACAATTACTTGAACCTGATCAAGCTTTAAAGAGGATGTAGTTTCTATAATTTTTGTAGGTCTAAATGACATTAAGTTTGTGGGTAAAGATTTCAGAGATGTGTGATTATTTTGAATGACATCAAGTTCAGTGAAACACAAATTCATTTACGCATTTATCCTCTGTTAACACAGATAGTGTTGTCACCTTGCCTAGGATCAGTAACGAATTAGTAAATTTTTGGAATTATAAGTTGGTTTATTTATCTATTGCCAATGCTCATAGATCTCCTTGGAGTGATCTATAAAATCCAACTGCAGATGTGGTATCCCATGATCATTGTACTTTAATTCTAAAAAACACCACTGAAAGTTTGGCCTCTAGCCATTACACTGTTTATAAGAGTTTACAAATTATTGGTAGAAACTTCATATTAAGCTGAATTGCCCCCAAATTTATGGGAAGATAAGCAATTTAATAAGTAATCACGTTTGTATAAACTAAAGTAAATTTTTGGTCTTTTTCTCAGAAGTGAATTTTTTCTGCAGCATAGGATGTACAACTAATCACTTTTGTGAATCTAGGGATATCCAAATTTGTTAAGTTTCATGTTAGGACAGTAAGTGCGTTCTCATAGCTTGAAGTTCTGTCCAGCCTTTACATATAGTCTCATGGGATTCACCAATGAAGCCAAATTGGGACCATATTATGAAGTGCCTCCTCAGTGATCTCTTTGGGTACAAAACTATTCCAGCCATCTTTCTCTGTCTCTAATTCATTATCCAGTGCATCCTTCCCTGTATGTACCTGTGGCTGAATGTCTGACCTGGTGTTCTTATCCTGATGGAGAGATAACCGGAAGGAACTGAGATGTCTTTTATACTTCTGTTAAAGACATGTTCTGTCCTGTTTTCTCCAAAGCCAAAACCTACCTCTTTAGAAACATTTTTGTTCTCTCTCAGAACAAAACTTCCAAGTCTAAGCCATTTGGCAACTTTAGGTGGTAGCTAGAGTTGGTCCTGAGATTTTGGGTCATAGGAGCTGGGAAGTTGGACCAAGGTGGGAGTGGTAGGGTGGGAACAATCAAAGGTCCTTGGGGAGGCAGAGAATCAATAATAGACCAACAAAATGTTAAGATAAAAACATTTAAGCAATCTAGAAAAATGAGTCAGAACTAGTTCAATGGCAGAGGAGCAGGAAAGGCATACTTAGTTGAAGATATGGTACTGGGCAAGCACTGAAAGGCTGACAAATTAGGACTCTCTAATGCACGTGTTTTATATTTAATAAAGGAAAGAGTAAAGACCTTTATGCCAAATTCACATAATTCATCCATGTTAAGAGTATGAGGCAAAAAGCAGGTACTATCCAAGTGGGAGTATAATAAATAATGTTAAACTATATTATACTTCTTTAGGCTACTTATTCTAATTTTTCTGTGGTACATTTACCCCTAATAAATGTGGAACAGAGGTTGAACTTCCTACAGGCTTAGAAATTTTGTTAAATTACATAAAAAATAGATTGATATAGTCACTTACTGAGAGATGATTAAAATAAGCTTCCCAGGCCCAGTACTTTCCTAGATTTTGGACCATATTTACCCCATACGTGTATGAATATTTTTCAAGGAAATTTGTACATTTCTTTCCATCAAGTTTAATGCGTACATGTTTCTTTTTCTGAGGAAATAACGTTTAGTTATCTCAGTGGATTTTGTTAAAAATATTGAATTGATTTTTCCTAACTAGTGATTTAAAACATGATTTAAATTTGTTGAATTAAATTAAATTTAGGTGGTATTTATTGGGTGTTTAAACTACCCAGACTGTTATACTAAAGGACTTTCTGACAATATTATGAGTATATTTTGGCATGTTTTCAAAGGTTTGGATCTTCAATTATTCATTTTCCAAAATATCATAAAATATATTACAATTAAGAAGTATCTTTCAGTTTAATTCAGCATTTATTGGGAACTAATTAGCAGCTTAGGCTGGTGTGTTGGGTGGCCATATTTTCTGCCTTTGAGGAACTTATTTCCTCTTGGGAGAAAAGATATATACTTAATACAAAGAATAGTTCTGCATGCTGTAAAAATAAGGGCTGGACTATATGATTAAGACCAATAGTTTTTAAATTTGGCTTTTTATGAGAATCACCAGGAAAGGTTTTCAAAAATACAGATTCTAGAGACAGTCTTTGAGACATTAGTCTGCTGTCTTCCTGGTGTTGGCCTCACTGAAATAAATTCCTCTCTTGTTCCATCACTAAAAACAAAAACAAAAACACAACAAAAGCAAATTCTAAGCCTCCATTCCCAAAGATTCTGATTCCCTGAGTTTTTTCTAATTGGCCTCCCCTGATGATTATGTTGTGGGTGGTTCAGTATAAGATGCCATGTGCCAAAGTCATGTAGAAAAGGTAGATACCAATTTGGATAGACTCCTTAGATTAAGGTAGAGTAAAGCATTTTATAACTTAATCTTTTTATTGGGTCCAGGCCTCATTTAAAATCAAGTAGGTCCTGATGTCTCTGCAGATATTTTGTTATACATATTTAAACAGTAAGTATTTTTACTTGATACTTGCCCTAAATTTTACATTTGATTTAACTAACTTATTTCCCAGTTTTCTTTGAAGTTAAATACTATATAGATATCAGTATTATTTTCCTCCTCTTCTTCACAATTTATTCTGTGAACACAGAGAGCCCCTTTTGTAAAATAGCTGATATAGTCATGTTCAACAATTATGATATCTTAAGAAATGAAGCAAACAACAACAAAAAAATTTCTTTGGTCCTTGATCCTCGTTAGGTGCTACAAAATCTCATCTCTTGTCTTTGCAGTGGACTTTCTTGAAAGAACAGTCTGCACAGTAGTTACAAGTGTGGCCTCTGAAGCCAAATTTCCTGGGTTCATCTATAGACTCTGCTTAACAGTGCTGTGATAACAGTATGTTCTCAATAGATATCATCTTTATTAGGATTATTTTGGTCTTTCATTTAACCCTCTTTTCTCTTAAAACTCTCTCATTTCCTTATTCCCATAATGAAATGAACTCTTTCTCAGTCTCCTTTGCTAGCTCGTCTTCTACCAGTCCCTTAAATGCGTGTTTACCACTTCATTTCACTTCTTTTTCTATGTCCTGCATTCTCTCTGAATGACATGGTCATCTTCCATGACTTCACCACCTCCTGTGTAACAATGATTCCTTAATTGATATCCAGCGCCGATCTGTCTCCTAGCTGTTGTTCAGCCCTGTCCAGTAGAGGTATAATGCAAGCCACATGTATAATTTTCAGTATTCTAGTAGCCACACTTAAAAAAAATAGATAAATTTTAATGACCTATTTTATTTAACATGGAATATTAATATTCCAATATTATGTCCCTTATTTGTGGAGTGCCCTTTCTTAAAATGCATATTTTGAACATCCATTCCTTTGCTCATAAATGTTCAGAAGATCGTCAAGCTCTCGTGGTAAAGTCCAAATTCCCCAGCATTCACTTCCATGATCTTGTCCTCCCTATTTTCCCAGCATCACTATTTTTACTCTCTCCTCTTAACACTTTCATCCAGTCATGCTGAAACTGTTGTGGTTCTTCCCCAAAGCCATTCTCTTTTGCTTCTCTATGCCTTTTCACTTTTACTCCAGAAAGAAGCAGCTCCCCCCTCCCCTACCACCACCTACGTTCCTTCTGCTCATCTTTCAAAACCTAGCAGAGAAATCATCTTCTCTGGAAAACCTCTCCCGACAACCCTTTTACTGTTCAGCCTGGAACCAGTATCCCTTCCTTGTCTGCCATAGCACTTACTGCACTATATTCTAGTTAGCAGATGGTAATGAGCTCTTTTGAAAGCAAGAGTGGCACTATTTTCTATTTCCCTAACACCCATAATAGCCCCTGAGAGGTACTGGGTGCTCAGGAAGAGTTTTAGCATATCCATTAACTATCACGTCACATTTATATTATGTGTTTTGAGGGATACCTGAGGCTGATGTGTTTGAGGGATACACTCAACTATCCTGAGTGTAAGGGGTTCTACTCTTCAGTTTAGGAGTTACTTTTAAATAGAATAACTACATAGAAAGTTGGATGTTTTACTTTAAGATGTTTACTGGCATTTTTTTTTCTTACTCTTCCAAAAAGGTTCTAGTCATTTAATTTCTTTAGTGTTACCTAAGTTTTATAATTGTATTTGATTATTACTGATTTTGTTTTTGTTGCTAATCAATCATCTTTCCCTTTTTCTCTCTTGGTCCAGCTCCAACAGAAGCCACGATGCACCCACATCTAGGTAAGTGCTTAAGACCCCAGTGTCACTAACCTTAGTACTTAGATAGGCTTGTTTCAATCCTCTCACTGTGTAGGCAGATGATATAGAAGTGAGGAAACTTCCTGCCCTCTCTGATTCACTGATCATTGACTGAAATCAGTCTCAGGTTCATATTATGCTCGAACACAGGACCTCACCAAGGAGGCAATCATGGTGCCCACTTGGGGCCAGTGGAAGGACTTTTAAACCTGTTAGTACATCCATCCTTGTGATTCTGTTGAGCCTGATCTTTTATTTTTTATTGTTTTTTATTTTTTTAATATATGAAATTTATTGTCAAATTGGTTTCCATACAACACCCAGTGCTCATCCCAAAAGATGCCCTCTTCAATGCCCATCACCTACCCTCCTCTCCCTCCCACCCCCCATCAACCCTCAATTTGTTCTCAGTTTTTAAGAGTCTCTTATGCTTTGGCTCTCTCCCCTTCTAACCTCTTTTTTTTTTTCCTTCCCCTCCCCCGTAGGTTTCTGTTAAGTTTCTCAGGATCCATATAAGAATGAAAACATATGGTATCTCTCTTTCTCTGTATGAGCCTGATCGTTTGATCAAGGATTTTAATGCCAAATTTTCCCCAGAACTACCCATCATAAATAGTAGAGCATAGGGTTGGTGGGCAAGGAGCTAAGAGTGTGGAGGCATGGAGGTCATTTCAGATTTGAGGTAACTGTTCAGACTAGTACTGGGTTGTAAAAAGAGAGTTTGGTCATTTCTTTCAAAATTGAAATGAAGTTGTTCAAATAACCATAAGCTTTGTTTAATGGCATCATATAAAGTTACTACCTCTCATTTTTCTCATGATCTTTCCATAGTGCCATGCAAGGCAAGGTTTGTAGTTGCTAAGAATAGTTTCTGGAACCACTTCCTGGGTTTATCTCACCTTCTCTGCTTGCTGGCCATGTACGTTGAGTAAGTTACTTAGCCTCTCTGTGCCTCAGTTTCCTCATCTGCAAAATAGAGGAAATAATAGTACCTACCTCCTTGGGTTGTTATGATTGAATGAATTTCTGTTTGTAAAGGTGTACAGTCAATGATATAATAGTGTTTGGAAAGAAGTAAACACATGAACAAATAACCATTGAGGCTTACCCATGCCTCTGTAAAACATTCTATAGAAAACAAATGGTCTTTTAAGAGTTCAATTTCTCATTTGTGTTAGTGAGGGTTTATTTTAAAAGCGATTTCCAACGCTACACTATTTAATAAGAATGAAAATAAATCATCCTGGCTGGCTCCAGCCTTTTCAGATGTCTCTCACGGTGGGACTTGCAGATGGGTCAGTTGTTTGTCTCTTGGGCTTTTCCTTTCAACCTACAAACCCAATTAATTTATTTTTCTCTTTGGAAAATCTTCCTTGAGAAGCTCTACTTTTATGTAATGCTACAGCTTGGGGCTCCTCTTCTTTGGCAGACTAACTCAAACAAGTGCTTAGAAGCATGCCTTCTGGCAGCCAAGGCAGGCTGGTGACCCGCAGTGGCCCAGCCTCTTCTGGGCCAGGTTAGGTATTTGGGAGAGCTGCACCCTATAGGCATTTCAGGCACTGCATCTAATCGCTCAGAGGAATCATTAAATCACTCCCACACGCAGAATACATCACAGCTTTCTCCCTGTGTAAATCCATATTCTCCCTGTTGTCCTGCCTAAGGCTTCTGAGTTTGAGCAGCCGTTGCTCTTAATACATGCTGATTCACTGGTTTCCTGGACTTCGTTACGTGCTTACCTGCTGGCATACCTGGAATAAAGAGAGCAAAGAGGGCCGTGGGTGGCAGTGTCACCAAAGAGAACTTGGAAGTACGCTTCCTGATATTTGGAAGTGATTTTAATTACCCACTGGATCGATGAATTATTTGTGTTATTCAAGTGAGCCAAAAAAATAAAATATCACCTTTGAAAAAAAGTAAAAAAAATTGGTTATTTTTTTGTTAATCAGATCCTGTGATTTTAATTTTTCCAAAAAGCATGCGTAAACTAGTTCAAACAGAATCATACAGGCCCAGAGAATTTATATGAGCCAAAAGAAACTTCCCAAGCAAACCAGGGGAATGGGATGAGAGGGTTTTTGACCATGAAATTCATTTTTTACAACTTGAGTAGAAAGAATTTTCATTTCTCCCACAGCCTTAAAAGCGAGCCGTGATTTTTTTTTTTACTTATCCACCTTCTATTCAGTGGAAAAATCACAAATTCTATGGCTTACGAAAATACTCTTTGCTCTTGGTATGCCCAAAGTTGTTTGAAAACTTAAAAATAGATATTTAATACAATCTCAAGTGTAATGATAATTTATTTTAAACTGTGGGTGGCTCCCTCATATGCCTCCTGACTTTTAACATGACTTTATTTAGGACTTTTACTTAACGTAGATAAATTCTCCTATGCAGCTCTGAGGGGGAAAAATGTTAACACTTTGCAACACATTGAATAAAATATGAGTGAATATGCAGAACTAGGGAAAACAAGGCAGGGGAAGGGGATAGTAAGAAAGAGATGAAGAAATGGGTTAGTAAATACCAGCAACATTAGCTGACAATGAATAGCCAGAATGGTCCATCTGCTTCTATTAAAGTGAGTTAACACTGAACCTTTCTGGGCATATTGAGCTATGAGAGACAAGTCTTGTGTGACCTGTCTTCATAGGTTAGTACTGACCTTGGCCTTCCTGCCTTTTCTGCCTGGTAACAGTTTGGTAGGGTTTCTCTTTGGGGACTGTGGTTTCCAGACTTGTAGGTGCCTAACCATCGAGCCTTTACACTTGTCCCTTAGTAGTTTAGGGGCCAAATATATAATCAACTGCTCATTTAAAATTCAGTTTTAATTTAAAATATTTTTATTCCAAAATAAGTAAATAAATAAAATATTGTTATTCCTCATAAAGGCAGTACATTGACCCTTTTGTATAGCTAAGTCTATTGTTTAGTATAATTTTTTCCTAAATACTTTATTTTTCTTTTAGCTGAAGTACATAGCGACAGCGTTATCCTACGAGATGACTTTGACTCCTATCACCGACTAGAGTTGAATCCAAATATATGGTAAGTTACAGGAATATGTTTCACTTTGGTTTGTTTGTGTTATGCAAAAAAAAAAAAAATGATGCTGATTGCTCCCTTGGAGCAGTTCTATAACGTTAAATTACTCTTCGAGCACTAAGGGATGAATAAAAGTTGTGAGTTGTTCAACCAGGAAACTGGGCTTAATGTAGGCTGCATGTCTATTTCTCGACCCCTTTAAAAACTGAATCTACGTGGCATCTCAAAGCCATGCATATGTTTAGATTTTTTTTCAGGTGTACAAGTTCTTTATGTAGAAAACATTATGCTTTAGTGTGTCTAATAATTGCATTTATGCTGAGGAAAAGAAGAGAAATGGTTTATCTGAAATGAGAGGTGATTTGAGTCACACTTATAAATAACTTCTAAGTCATTGGACTGCCTCATTATTTACACCCTAGTCTCTCCTCTGAAGGCAGCTTAGGTTCAACTCCATGGGATTTTTGAGGGCAAAGAAATAATGAATCAAACCCATTCATTAAAAACTTGTTGAATAGAGGGGCACCAGTGGGCTCAGTCAGTTAAGCATCCGACTTCAGCTTAGGTCATGATCTCACGGTTTATGGGTTTGAGCCCCGTGTTGGGCTCCGTGCTGACAGCTTGGACCCTGGAGCCTGCTTCGGATTCTGTGTCTCCCTCTCTCTCTGACCCTCCCCTGCTTGTGTTCTGTCTCTTTCTGTCTCTCAAATGTGAATAAATGTTAAAAAAAATTTTTTTTAAACCTGTCGAATACATCAATGGATGCATGAATTTGTTGTATTTTTGGTGACTGGGGAAATAGGTCTGTCGACCCAGACCTACCATCAATCTGTGTCATTTTAGAGAATATCTGAATGTGGATGTTCTGTGACATTAAATGTTTTTATATACACAACCAAAAGCTCAAGGTAAATTTGAAGCTCTAATGTAAGTAAACTTTCAAGTTGCGACCAAAATTCAAACAATGCTCAAGACTAGAAATAAATGAAAAACACTAATTCAAAAAGATATATGCACCATGTTTATTGCAGTATTATTTATAATAAACAAGATATAGAAGTAACTAAGTGTCTATTAATAGGTGAAGGGATAAGGAAGGTGTGTCTTTGGAATGTTGTGCAACCATAAAAAAGGATGAGATCTGGCCATTTGCAACAACCTGGTTGGAGCTAGAAGGTATTATGCTGAGGGAAATAAGTCAGATTGAGAAATAAAAGTACCATGTGATGTCACACATTTGTGGAATCTAAAAAATAAAACACATGAATAAACAAATCCTAAACAAATAAATATCAGAATCAGACCCTAAATACAGAGAACAAACTGATGGTTGCCAGAGGGAGGGGGGAATGAACAAAATGGGTAAAGGGGACTGGAGTATACAGACTTCCAGTTATGGAATGGGCATAAAAGGCACAGCATAGGGAATATTGTCAATGATCCTATAATAATAGCATGTATGGTGACAGCTGGTAGTTATGCTTGTGGTGATTGGATCAGAACATATATAGAAGTTGCAACACTATGTTGTACACCTGAAATTAATGTAACATTGTATGCCAATTATATTCAAATTTAAAAATTAAAAACAGACTAGAACTCCATCCTCAGATGTCAGTATATGATATTCATTTCTGTTTTTCTTTATTTTCACTGTTCAATGAATATTAGGCAATAATCATTTTATTTATACAGTAAATTTAAAAGGGATATCGTCCTTCTCTCAAATAGCTTATAGTTTAGTAGAGGATATACAAAATGCATATTTTTAAAACCCTCCTAATCCAGGATAGAAATTCTTAATTCTAACAGAAGGGGTACAAATAACATGTATTGTAGTTCCAGAACAAGAAAGATGGCTCTGATGGGATTTTCTTAGAGAAAGTGGCCCTAGAACTGAGCATTGAAGATGTTATATAGATGGAGAGTGCTGGTGCTTAAATACTAGACGGAGGAACTTTTTGTGCCTTTTCTAGAAAGAAATATTGATCTGGATAGTATATAATAAAAATCGGAGTAGCCAGAATCATAAAGTCTCATAATTTATATGCCACCTAAGAAATAGTTTATCAATAAAATTTCACTTCCCTGGGAACATATCCTAAATACAAATTTCTTAAAGCAAATTGAAAATCTTTACTAAGAAAAGGCCAAAGAAACTCTCTAAGCACTGCTTGTGCCCAGGAAAAACTCTCTACTCCTCTTGACATTAGGGGTTTTTATATTCTATTAATATAGATGTTGTCAGATGATTTGTTTCTTTCAAGGGAAGTTTATTTCTGTCAAGCTAATTCATTGTCTTCAGTGAGTTTTCTTGATAGATACAAAATGTGACTTTTATGGGGTTCAAATTCTGTTGTTTTGAAATCAATAAAACATGATTGATTTTGCGTCACCCATTTTCATGACTGATCTGATATATGCTTTCTTGACCCAAGTTATGGATTTTGTGTCCCTTTCACTTAACTTACGGTTTCTCCCACTTAAAAAATTTTTTTGTTAACTTTAAAAAGCCACGTACTTCTGTTTTCTATGAAATATATTTCAGAGTAATTTTACTTTATCTCTTATTGCCCACAGTCTCCTTCATGTAGCCTCTTTAAGGTTAAAAAAGCCCCAACTATGAACCTCTCATCATTTGAGAGAGGACTTTGTTCAGCAAAAGGTGGCAGAGGTTCTGAGGTCAGGCCAGTCCAGTTTGACTCTTGAGCTCATCACTGGCCAGCTGGGTGGGTACCTTGAGAAAAGCGAAAAGCTTCCTTTACGGCTAAGAGCCTGTTTCTTTGTCAGTAAAAAGTGAGACGAATACTGTTTTTACAACATTGTTTTAAAGTTTGATGAGCTGGAAAAGATCTGGCACCATGTCTAGTATTGTAGGTGCTCAGTACAAGTTAGTGCCTTCCCTTCTTCCCTTCTTCTCTCTTTCTTTCCCTACTCTTCTCTCTTTCCCTCCCTCTCTCTCTACCACCTCCCCTGCCCTCTTCCCCTACTTTCCTTCTTCTCTCTCCCTCTTTTTGTCCCTCCTTCCCTCCTTCCCTTTCTTTCTCCTGTGATATATTTGCACATTGTTCTCCTTGTCTCCTCTAAGCCCAGATATGACCCCAAGTCATTATTATTTTTAAAATCTTCAACCAATTGAAGGACTTCAACCAAGTCCTCATGTATTCCATTATTGCATTTGGATGAAAAAAAAAACACATCAGAGTAAATATCTCTGTATTATATAATATATGGAACATATATTAATGATAATATATTTTAGTGGAATCATAGGGAATGGGGTAAAAAGAGGATATTAGCTGTCTCAAAATCCTTAAAAATAGACATAAATTTGGGCGCCTGGGTGGCTCAGTCGGTTAAGTGTCCGACTTCGCTCAGGTCATGATCTCACGGTCCGTGAGTTCGAGCCCTGCGTCGGGCTCTGTGCTGACAGCTCAGAGCCTGGAGCCTGCTTCAGATTCTGTGTCTCCCTCTCTGTCTGACCCTCCCCCATTCATGCTCTGTCTCTCTCTGTCTCAAAAATAAATAAACATTAAAAAAAATTTTTAAAAAATAGACACAAATTCCCTAAAGGAAGAAACTAGCACTCAATAAAATTGGACATCCCAGTGAAATATGTCCAGTATAGTAACAATGCCCTACGTGCTTTTGGAACTTTATAAAGGCAGTTTTCACTGTCCTGAAATCTGTTTTCTCACAATATTGGCAATGTGAGTTTTGTTCTTTATGATCTTGTCTTTAATTCTCTCCACCCCACAGAATTAGGAATCCCTGGGCAACTCTGTGACAGTGTAGGAAGGAGAAAACCTTACTGCCAAGTCCGTAACTCTGTGTCTCTGCTGTACATCGCCACATACATACCGCAGGGTGTCCTCTGTGCTGCTTCTGGCCAAATTCCCATGACTACATACATCACCAAATAATTTGCCACTAGGGAAAAATGTACTGCTTGTGTAATTATGTTGTTTCAAGGGGTTTGGAAATCATTGTATGCAGTATTCAATTTGTAATTTTTAAGGACAAGCTGAAGGAAAAGTTAAGAAACTAGTTATGTCTGTGTAATGATCGAGAGAGAGATCAGGTTCAAAACCAATCACTCACAACTCCTTTGCTTCCATTAACTTCATTTAATAAAATCCCAATTGTTTTCATTCTATTACCTGTAGTTTGTGATACTCACATTTATTATCTCATGTACAAATTACTGTACATAAAAGACAAGGAACATAAAACACTGTGACTATTGTTATGAATGAACATAACAGCCCAGTTACTCTTCCAAGTGTTGGAGAGCAGTTGTGATAGAACCAAGAAACTTTTTTTAAGAAATTTTTTTAACGTTTATTTATTTCTGAGACAGAGAGAGACAGAGCATGAATGGGGGAGGGTCAAAGAGAGGGAGACACAGAATCTGAAACAGGCTCCAGGCTGTGAGCTGTCAGCACAGAGCCCGACGCGGGGCTCGAACCCACGTACCATGAGATCATGACCTGAGCTGAAGTCGACCGCTTAACCAACTGAGCCACCCAGGTGCCCCCCAAGAAACTTTTTTAATATCAATTCAATACTGAATGTCCTGCCTGTCTACTTAGTTTAAATACTAAGTTTCATTTCAAAATTAATAAAGGTACTTGGCAAAAAGTCCAAAAATATTAAAAAAATATTTAAAATTAAAAATAAACCTTCCTCCCACACTATAGCTGTATTCCCTTCCAACAGAAGCAGCAACTGTTAATGGTTTTTGCCAGTCCTTTCAGAAATTGTTTATGTTTACACAAGCATTGCAGTTATAAATTCTGGCCACAGACTGGGGTATCGGAGGAATAAAACTTTTTGTTGTTCTTTCATAACCCAACTTAATTTCTTTTTATTGTCCTCCTTCTCCCAGTGGCTAAAACTTAATTTCAGTCGCCTTTGGCTAGCCCTCTCCCATTTTTCTGATGTTGTGACTAAGTTTCAGAGGACTTAATTGGTGCAAAAGCAGGGGTGGTCTGAGGATGTACCTCTGGTCTCCAAGTCATCTATTCCTGCAGGTACCCAGGGAGCCTTCCTGTCTCATCTAGTCTTTGGTGGCTGGTCTACACAGACAGTTTGCACTTGTCCCAGCCATTCCTTCAGGGCATGATTCTGTTTTGAGCCCTGCATGAGGGTGTGGAGACTGCTCTGCTGCTTCTGGACCTGGGCTGTGGGCATGTCCTTGATGCTGTGCTCTGGTTTGCCATCATGCCGCTAGAGTCCTTCCACCTCCCTGCAATGCAGAGCAGAGAGTCCTTCTGCTCTTTCTTCCCCAAATATCTCTAGGGAAGCAGCCCTGTATTTCCTCTACTCTCTCAGTCACTTCTGAGTGCTTTGTTTGAATGAGAGCTGAGAAGTAAAGTTACAAATGAAGAGAAAAACAAAACCCCTTCACTGGAATATAGTGGTAGCTCAGGCTTATCGAGAGTGAGGCTTCTGTACTTCCACTTTGCCCTGATGTTGGACCACATGCAAGTATACCTCTGAACCACGACAGTAGCTTCATCAATTCAGATGTGCCATTGAACCCAAGGGGGTGAGAGCAACACCCATCTGTCAGCACTGCTGACAACTCTCCATTGTCATATCAAGTGTGTTCAAACGATTGTATTACTAGGATAAAAGAGATAGTAGTATCTTACTCACATAGAGGCAACCCTCCAACCCCTAAAAACAAGGAGGCGGGAAGAAAACCCGCATATAACTAAAGTTAGAAGAAATTAAAGACCTATAAATATGCTTTATTTCATTAACATTTCATTTAAGCATCTACTACTTGTACATCATCTTTCATAGTTCCTTTTTATAAATTAAACTATTTTAGTATGATGTAAATACTGCCAGTATTTCAAATGAATGGAGTACAGTCTTGATTTTTTTTTTATTAAGAAGAATCATAGCTAATAGCCCTAGACTGGGAGCATTCCAGGTACCCATCAGCAGGAGAATGGATAAACAATGATATAGGGGCCCTTGGGTGGCTCAGTCAGTTAAGCCTCCAACTTCAGCTCAGGTCATAATCTCACGTTTCATGGGTTTGAGCCCCGCATTGGGCTCTGTGCTGACAGCTCAGAGCCTGGAGCCTGCTTCTGATTCTGTGTCTCCCTCTCTCTCTGCCCCTCCCCTGCTCGCGCTCTGTCTCTCTCTCTCAAAAATAAGTAAAATGTTAAAACAAACAGTGATATATCCATACAATGGAAATTCAGCAATAAAAAGGAATTAATTGTTCATAGTGGAAACAACATGGTTAAATCTCAAAAATATTATGTGGAAGGAAAGAAGCCAGACCCAAAATAGTTCTTACTATATGGTTCCACTTCTATGAAATCTAGAATAGGCAAATTATCTACAGTGCTAGAAATTAGATCAGTGATTGTTTCTGGGATAGGGGATTGACAGAAGGGTGGGAGGAGCTTTCTGGGGGTGACGAATATGTTATATGTATCTTGAGGGGCGTGGGTTACATAGATGTGTGCACTTGTCAAAACTTGAGGTCTGTATATTTCACTGTGTGTGAATTTACCTCAGTTAAAAAATTCAATAATAATAAAAGCAATGAGAAAAAATAAGAAACATGAGACATTACTGATTCATAGCTTGCAGTTATCAAGAGTTCAGAGAGAGAGTTAAAGGAACTAGAAAGTGAATGATTTGTGGAAAATGATTTAAGTTTCCTTAAGAAGTGTCTTTATCCTCCAAGCAATTACAAAGTCAAGCAGGAATCCTTGTTTTGCTTAACAGATTATCCTTTTAATGCTTGTTTTGTGAAGATCACAGAAGGCATTTGGAGCTGTAATATCACCGGGCTCTGATGTTCTAGTGGGAAACTCGGGGCTGTTAGAAAACATGATGATAAATTGCAACTCAACGACAACAGATGTTTCCCCTCCAGCACAATAACAATAGCAGAGATGTCCTTTTCAGCAGAGATCAGGGAAGAACAGGAGTCAGTCCTCAAAAGATACATCTCAGATGAGTAAGTCGTCATGCCAACAGGGATATGAGACATCAGGAAGAAAGACAAACGAAGTTGTCTCAGATCCTTTGGTACGTGGAGACCTCTGTCCATTGGTTTATCATACAGAAAGCCCCTCAACTTAGAGCTAAGGATTGCTTGAATCAAGAAGAGACTAGAATATTTCCATTTTTATCTCTAAAAGATCATACTGAATGACCAGGGAAGCAGAGATCACAAACTCTGCTGCATCTGGTATTCTCTTGAAAGTACTAATTTAAAGGGGCGTCTGGATGGCTCATTTGGTTGGGTGTCTGACTCTTGATCTCGGCTCAGGTCATGATTTCATGGTTCATGAGATGGAGCCCCAAGTCGGGCTCTGTGCTGGCAGTGAGGATTCTCTCTCCCTCTCTTTCTGCCCGTACCCCTACTCATGCTTGCTTTTTCAAAATAAACATTAAAAGAAAATACGAATTTATTGGAACAGTTATTCTGAAATAGAGCAAAAACATGGGTGATTTGGCCTATTAAAGTTCATTTTCTTTGAGAAAAATAATTATGTGAACAAGGAATGTAAAAAGACTGAGGTTTTAGGATGAGGGGTGTAAGTTATTCCAGCTGGAGCTCAGTGATTAAAACAGCCCGTAAGAGAAAAGAAGTCAAGCAAATAGAAAAACTACCTCACAGTTCATTGGTATCTTGATTCCCCCATAAATAACAAAAGCAGAGAGGCCTCCATTTAGTAGCCAACTGTGAGAATCACAATGTAAGCGGTTTCCAGGAAATCAGAAAAAAAAGTTAGACTGATGAATGGTGTCACCAGGAAGGAAACTGGATAAAAGCACATCCACTTTGCTCAGTGTCCAGCAGGCCCACAAGCAGTAAGGCTGGAAGCCCGTGCTGGGTGAAGGGGAGAACTGACCACAGACACCAGGGGCTCTACAGCACTGCTGAAGGATTTCCAGGGGATGTTTTTGGTCATGATGATCACTTACAAGACACATGACCTCATAAACTTACCCAGTGTAACACAGAGCATAAACCTTACATTTCTTTTCAAGAGCCGGTGAGCAAGCGAGATCATGAATAGCTGAGAAAAGTCAGGCAAAATATATCTTTTCTCTGATGACATACCTTTGCCAGAATCTCTAATATATCCATGCATTTGTGAGTTATGAAGTTATAATTTGATTTTTTTAGGGTTTAATGGTCCAATATTCTGTCCTTCTGTGCATCTTTCTCTACTTTTTCTCTCATTTCCTCCCTCTTGACTTCTTCACCTCTTCCACTATCTCTCTTTCTTCTCTTTTGTTAATAAATTTTTTCTCTTATTACAAAACTCTCCTGTAACCCTCTTCTCCTGCCTCCTCCCCCCACTCCTTCCTCTCCTTTTCTTACCATGATGTCATTGCTCTGGGGAAAAGCTTCATCTACAATAGAAAGGTTAACCAGGAGGTGTCCTACCAATAAAATAAGGTGTGAATCTTGAGGCTTATTATTTCCTTCTTTAATCTCTGCTTTAGATGACAGAAGTAAGAGCTCATTCAATGGAATTAAATGTCAAGTACATTTGAAACAAGGGAGAAAATATTTCCTCAAGCAGCGTGTAGTGGAATTCACCGTAGTAGGAGGTCAGAATATTTCGTGCAGTAGTAGGATATTAGAAGGGTTATTTTTAACCCAAATAATATTTGTCATTGTACCTGTTAACAAAGGAGAGATCAAAATTCAAAACTCCCTAGAGAAGTAAAAAGAGTTCTTTTACCTTCCTCAGTGAGAAGTAATGAGGATGAGCCATAAATGGGGTTTGTCATTTTCACATTTAGAGTATGTGTTAGCTTCTTAGAAAAAAAGGCATGACGTTGTTGAAGGTGATATTATTCTCAGTCTTATAGAGTGAAGTTTCTTGCTGTTTTTCTAAAAATATTCTACATTTGCAAAGAGAATAGGATTTTTTAAAGCTTAATCTTTTCACAAGAAAGTAGTTATGCCGTCTTCATTATAAAACATTGTCTCTCTCTTTTTAATGTTTATTTGTTGAGAGAGAGAGAGAGAGCAGGGGAGGGACAGAGAGAGGGAGAGAGAGAAAATCCCAAGCAGGCTCCATGCTCAGCACAGAGCCCAATGTGGGGCTCAGTCCCATGATCATGATATCACGACCTGAGCTGAAATCAGGAGTCGGATGCTTAACCGACTGAACCACTCAGGCACCCCAGAGTCTCTTTATTATAAAATATGGTCAAAAGTTGAATGTTCTGGTTGTTGAGGTTTGAGTGGAAAGTACACGGACCTCTGGTGTCTCCAGAAGAAGTCAGCTGACTGTCCAGCTACCAAAGGGCCCCAGAGGCCCATTTACTTTGGTGGATTCGCCAGTCCCTGATCCGGCCTTGCCTTGCAAACTCACACATCAGATTTTGTCAGACATGCAGTGTGAGTGGTTCCTGGGGGAAGAGTCAGGTTATCCTTGGGTCAGGAAATTACAAGAGTTTTCTTTTCTTTTTCCATTTTAAAGTACTTTTTATAGTCAGTACAAATATTAAAATTATTTTAATATCTCCATTCATTATCTCCATTCAGAAACGCAGGTAAATACACAATTCTGGTTTATAGAATGCCAGATTGCTTCTTTGAGGCTGAGAGCCAGACACTGACTTTTTCAGGGACAGTAAATTATGGAGAGATAATCTGATGTCCTCAGTCTTGCGGACAAACGACATGTATCTCAAATGAGAATTTGATGATAACTGATTGTCAGTGAGTTTCCAGGTGATTACCTTGTTTCAGCAGAATGCGTTGACGAAAGGCTGAGTGATTTCACTCTGATATAAAAAGAAAAATGAGCCATGTAATTAGACTACTCTTGAGAAAATAATATTTCAATTATTTATTTATTGTTATGAGGATGATGTCACCACCAGCCATTCATAAATCTCCTGCTGTGCGAAGGAACCCAATTTTCTCATTAATCCTCCTCCTCTTTCCTGTGTCCTAAAAGTCCTGTGTGAGTCACTGCATGGCTGAAGGGCCATTTCAGCCTCCTCTGTGCCTCCTGAATAGGTGCTTGGCATGTTTTCCAGCCTAATAATTTCTCAATCAGGATTGAAAACATAATTATACCTCCAGAAGTTTACTCTCTACAGCATAAATGCACCTCACATATAATTCTTTATCCCAGACAAAAACAGCCACCTAAGTAATAAAAAACAAAAATAGAGAATTGATACCAAAATAGCAAGTTTCAAATTGCCAAAGAGCTTGTTATAGTGAAAAACAGAACGGTGGTTCAAAGCATTTCTTTTATGTTTATGGTTTGGTTCTTGGTGTGTTGGTCAACAAGTACCTGCCTTTATATTTACTGCTTCTTTTATGTTTTGGTTAGTGAAAAAACAAATGTGATAGTGTGTGTGTGTGTGTGTGTGTGTGTGTGTGTGTGTGTGTGTGTAGTAATGAATTATCTAAGGTTGTACATAAGCAAAAGAAGATTGTATTTGATATGTACCTCAGTCCAGCGAATTCATTCTTGACATTTCTTATGAAGTCCATGACATTTTTCTTATTCTTGTACATTTTCATTAGCAAAACAAAATCCTTTTATTAAATAAAAAAAGACCTTTTAGGAAAAAGTTATCATAGCTTTTCAAAATAAATTCTGGCAGTAAAAAGAATGGCAAACATTTTTTTCAAGGCACATTGTTTTTTATAGAATTAGAGTTCTTTCCTCTTGCTGACTGAATTAGAGGGGCAGGGTAAGAATGTTGGACAAGGAGTCAGGGAACCTGAATTCTAGTACTGTTCTGTCATTTATAAAATGAGGGGTGACGAGACTCAGGTGATATTTCAGATGCCCTCTAACTCGAACGTGCAATGATCTGTAAACTCTAGTAATAGATAAGCTTCATGTGGAGCCTAAGCATGTGATAAATGGGCTCAGAGAGGGCTTAATAGATTCAGGCTTTGCATGGTCTTTGGGGATAGCAAGCATTTCCCTTAAAATGCCTTTTAATCATACTGTTCATGGTGGAATATGTGTTTCAGATCATGTGCCACAGTATTTATCAGACTCTTATGTTCTGTTTTTCATATTGGGAAAAAAGAAAATAAAAGGGGTAGTTTTCTTAGATTAAAGAAATATTCAGTATTACTTTAACTGTTAGGCAGAGAGGCAATTCGTTTCTAATCCTTAGCCTGGGAGGTCACATTCCTTTTTAAATTGAAAAACAAGTCTGTTTAACTGGGATTATTTAAAACTTCCTTCTTCCCACCAATCGCTGAAGAATATGCTACCTAACTTTACAAAGCCCATCATTTCCCTCAGAAAATTCAATTGATAGGTCACAGTTTAAATGTTAGGAACAAACAGTACCTTTTAAAAAAATTTATTGAAGTATAACTGACATACAATATTATGTTAGTTTCGGGTGTACAACATAGGGATTCAACAATTCTATATATTACTCAGTGCTCACCATGATAAGTGTAGTTATCATCTGTCCCCATACAACGTTATAACAATATTGTTGACTATCTGTCCTATGCTGTAATTTTCATTTCCGTGACTTATTTATTTTATAATTAACTTTTTTTTTTTGCTCTGAGTCTGAAAAAAATTGCACTGCTCATCATCCAGCAAATTGAACCTCATTCAAGTTCTTAAGAACTTGTAGAACTTTTCTGTAAGGAAAGAGTGGGATTGCAGACTACTAATATTCTTCACAGAGAGCACACGTAGGGGCTAAGTACCTAATTCTGCTCAACCAAGTTAAGTTGTTAGACACAGAGGCATTCTGAGAAAGAGAGATTTAAATCATGGGGTGATTCAGAAATTACTTCTCTTGGAATTTGGATGTTTGTTTACATCTGTAGGCTTTCAAAACTCACCTTCTCTCTCTGACATGGATCACTTTTTCTTCTGGGAAGCCATGAGCACTAGTTGCCCTTGGTACTAGCTAGTCTCCATCAGGATCATTATTTCATGATGAAATTATGGTTTATCTTTTCCTTTCTGATAATGGCATTCATATGCAAAGTGTTACAATGCTCAACTTTATAGAAAAAATATAAGGAAGGTCATGTTATAGATTCGCTCTTAGGGAAGTCACCTTGATGGACAACACAGATGATTAGGAACAGAATTGAACCCACTGCCAATAATCATGGAAACGGCAGAGGAGACAGGCTCAGATTGCTACACACTGAAAGGTCATGATGATGATTAGAGAAACCAGACTAAAGGCAATATGATTGATTGTTCCCTAGGGATCCATTCTTGGACCTCTTCTCTTCTCACATTGTAATATCTTCCCCTCTCTCCTGACTCCCAGTAACATGCACTCCTGATTGCAGCCATATCTTAAAGTGTCATGTCAGTGACAATCTTCTTTCTCTGAAGTTCGGATACATACAACCATCGTCAACTGGTCATCTCTAGTTATGGGCAGAACCTGAGAGCAGTCAGAAGAGAATAATGAGAGTTTGAATACCATTTCTATAATTTATAAGGTGTATAGCCTTGGACAATCATTTAATATTTCTAAATCTCAATTTTAACATTCTCTAAACAGGGATTAAAAATGGAGGGAAGAGGTTTTATGTGAATTTATTGAGGCATTGTTTGTAGAGTTGCTAGTACCTGTCACTCTGTAAATGGTGCATGAGGCCTTCCATGAACTATTCCCACTTTCGAGCTCTATCCTCTACCACCCTTCCATAGGTACCAGTATGATTCCAGTCATAGTAATGCACTGAAGTGGCAATTCTACTTCTGTGTCATTATCTTTTCCTTTTTTCATTATCGTTTCTTTTTTGTGCTCCTTGTGCCCTATCACACCCTCACCTTTCTTCCTTGCTTGAATAACTCCTATTTCTCATTCAGGACCAGTTCTGGGGCCACCTCCCTTGGAAACTTCTTCTTACTTCCTCAGTCTGGATCAGGTACCATCACAAGCAGTGCATACTCCTGTTACAAGGAGTGAGGAGCTCTGGAAAATGTTAGGGGTGATGGAATTAGCAAGACCTGGGGCCAGATTGCAACTCTGTCACCTTCACAGCTGTGTGGCTTGAGCAAATGTTTACCTTCTCTGAAGCTCAGTTTTCTGATTAGTAAAATGAGGATGCTGATCACTATCTTACAGAGATGTTGAGAGACTTAAATGGGCTTTAGAATATCTGGCACATATAAGAAGGCACTAAATAGCTATCATTGCATTGGCACCCTATATCGTAATTGTGTGCTTGTTTCTCTGCTTCTTTTGTAGTGTAAACTCCTGAAAGAAAATGACGTTGTTTTATTGGTCTTTGTACCATTAAATCTTGCCACAGTGCCTGTAGGTCCTTAACACAAGTTTGTTAATTACAAGAATGAATTAATGAATGATGAATGAATAAATAACACCATTGGCAGCTAAGAGTATGTTGGATTTGACTACCCAGAGGGATGGGCATTCATGATAAATTATAATAATTTCTCAGACTGTGAGAAATTCAAGCAAAGGGTATTTAAAAGACCTTGGCAGAAAGTTGATGGATTTGTTCCATCGATCCTTATCGAAGCCATTGTTCTTCCAAATAGCAGCAACCCAGTGAGTAATTCTAAATACATGATAATTCTAAACCTTTAAGTTCAACAGGGTACCAACGCCTTTATAAATTTTATTTCAAGTTTCTGGATCTATAGCACAATGAAGAAGAAAAAGGTCTGGAAGGGTTGCTGAGCCAAATGAGGAGAAGAGCTGTTATCTGTTTGCTTTTTTCTTGTGTTTACTGTTTTTTTTTAATTCCTGTTATTTTACACAATAAAAGCAGTTCTGCAAACACATCAAACATCTGTTGTCTAGTCACTGGTTCCTAATGCCAGGCTGTAGGCCATCTATGTTGGAATCATCTTTAAACAATATACAAGTATCTAGGCTGCAACCTGAATCCCATTTAATAAGAGCTATGGGGAAGCTATTATTTTTCTGTTATACAGTTTTGATTTGGAGACTGCTGATCAATATTTATAGATAGAATGATTGCTATGAGAATTCAGACATCAAGCCTCAGACCTCATATCAACATTGATACTTTTATCATTAACTTATCTTGTATTTTTATTTTATTAAACAAATTTTTTTAAGTTTATTTATTTATTTTTAAAAGAGAGACAGTGAGAGCAAGCAGGGGATAGGGCAGAGAGGGAGAGAGAAAATCCCAAACAGGCTCTGCACCATCAGCACAGAGCCCGATTCAGGGCTCAAACTCATCAACTGCAAGATCATGACCTGAGCCAAAACCAAGAGTTGGATGCTCAACTGACTGAGCCACTCAGGGCCCCTATATTATAGTTTTAAAGTTGAAGGGTGCCTTGGTGGCTCAGTTGGTTAAACGTCTGGTTTCAGTTCAGGTCATGATCTCATGGTTGTGAGTTTGAGCCCCGCGTCAGGCTCTGTGCTGACAGCGTAGAGCTGGGAGCCTACTTCAGATTCTGTGTCTCCCTGTCTCTCTGCCTCTTCCCCACTCATGCTCTGTCTCTCTCTGTCTCTCAAATATAAACATTTAAAAAAACCTTAAAAAATAAAATTGAAGTATAGTTGACATATTTTATTAGTTTCAGGTGTACCTGAAACATTAGTTTCAGGTATTCAACATTTATGTATATTACAAAATGCATCACGGTGATAACTATAGTTATCATCTGTCACCATATAAAGGTATTACAGTGTTATTGACTGTATTCCCTATGCTGTTTGTTTTAGCCCCGTGACTTAGTTATTTTCTAACTAGGAGTTTGTACCCTTTAATTACCTCCCCCATCCCATACCAACCTCCAGCTCTATTTATTAATCTCTGTTTGTTTATTTTTTTGTTTCTATGTTTCTTTAGATTATACATATAAGTGAAATTATATGGTATTTGTCTTTCTCTGACTTATTTCCCTTACCATAATACCCTCTAGGTCCATCTGTGTTGTTGCAAATGGCAAGATTTCATTCTTTTTTATGGCTGAGTGATATTCTTCTCTCTCTCTCTCCTCTTCTCTCCTCTCCTCTCCCTGTCTGTGTGTGTGTGTATCACATCTTCCTTATCCATTTATCTGTTGATGGGCAGTTAGGTTGCTCATATATCTTTGCTATTGTAAATAATGCTGCAGTAAACATAGTGGTGCATTTATCTTTTTGAATTATTTTTTTTTCCTTTGGGCAAACATCCAGAGGTAGAATTACTGGTTCATGTGATACTCCTTTTTTTAATTTTTTGAGGAAACTCCATACTGTTTACTAGACTAATTTATATTTGCACCAACCAGTGCACAATGATTCCTTTTTTCCACATCCTCACAAATGATTGTTATCTCTTGTCTTTTTGATTACCCATTCTGACAGGTGTGAGGGTAATATCTCTTTATGGTTTTGATTTGTAGTTGTCTGATGATTAGTGATGTTGAGAATATTTTCATATGTCTGTGGCCCTTTGATGTCTTCATTGGAAAACATGTCTATTTATATGCTCTGCCCATTTTTTAATTGGATTATTTAGATTTGGAGTATTGAGTTATATGAATTGTTTATATATTTTGTATAGTAACTCCTTATCAGATATATCATTTGCAAATTTCTTCCATTCAGTAGGGTGCCTTTTATTTTGTTGGTGGTTTCCTTTCCTGTACAAAAGCTTTTTAGCTTGATATAGTCCCAATAGTTTATTTTCTTTTGTTTTGTTTGTTTGTTTGTTTGGTTGGTTGGTTTTTTGCCCTTGTCTGAGCAGACAGATCCAAAAAAATACTGCCAAGACCCATGTCCAAGAGTTCACTGCCTATGTTTTCTTTTAGGACTTTTATTACTTCAGGTCTCATATTTAGGTCTTTAATCAGTTTTAAGTTTATTTTTGTATATGATGTAAGAAAGTGGTCCAGTTTCATTCTTTTACATATAGTTGTTCAGTTTTCCCAATGCATTTGTTAAAGAGACTGTCTTTTCCCCATTGCGTATTCTTGCCCCCATTGTCATAGATTAATTGACCATATAAAGATGAATTTATGTCTGGGCTTTCTATTTTATTCTGTTGATCTGTGTACTGTTTCTGTGCTAGTACCGTCCTGTTTTGATTATTACAATTTTGTCGTATATCTTGAAATTTGGGATTGTGATACTTTCATCTTTGTTCCTCTTCTTCAACATTGCTTTGCCTATTCGGTGGTCTTTGTGATTCCATATATATTTTGGGATTATTTTTTCTAGTTCTGTGAAAAATGCTATTGGTATTTTGATAGGGATTGAATTGAATGTATAGATTGCTTTGAGTAGTATGTACATTTTAACAATATTTATTTTTCCAATTCATGAGCACAGTATATCTTTCCACTTATTGGTGTCATCTTCAGTTGCTTTCATAAATGTTTTATAGTTTTCAGAGTACAATTCTTTTACCTCCTTGGTTAAATTTATTCCTAGGTATTTTATTCTTTTTTGATGCAATTGTAAATGGGATTGTTTTCTTAATTCTCTTTCTGCTCGTTTGTTATTAGTATATAGAAATGGATTGGGTTTCTTTATATTAATTTTATATCCTACAACTTTACTGAATTAATTTATTGGTAATAATAGTTTTCTGGTGGAGTCTTTAGGGTTTTCTATCCATAGTATCATGTTATCTGCAAATGGTGACATGTTACTTCTTCCTTACCAATTTGCGTGCCTTTTTTATTTTTCTTGTCTGATTACTGTGGGTAGGATTCCCAGCACTGTGTTGAATAAAAGTGGCAAGAGTGGGCATCCTTGTCTTGTTTTTGATCTTAGAGGAACTTCTTCCTTCTTTTCACCCAACAGTGAAACTTTTAGTTTAGAGTTCGCTGGAGGAAAAGGGCAGATAGCCATTGTGAGAGTTGAACATTTAAAAAATTTTTCTCTGTCAAAGTTGGTGTTTCTCTCAAGCCATTTCACAATGAGTTGGAAGCCAAATTCCTCATCTATCACTGAGTAAGACCTCCACTATAATTTTTGTGCTACTTGTCTGTATTCTTATCACAATCACACTCCTTGAAAAGATCAATGTACAGTTTAAAAATAGAGAAACAGTAGTAAGAAGTTCATGTAATAGGTTCTCTGGGGGAAAAAACCTAATATGCCAGTTCTGGATGAAAATGGTGGAAATCTGTAGTAGTAGTAGAGATGATGATGATGATGATGATGATGATGACGACGATAATGGCTGACAGTTACACTACCACATCCTGCTAGCTATGTGCCAGGTGCTATTCTAAGACCTCAAGGCTTAACAATAGTTTTGTTTATGAAGTTGTCTTATATTTCTTTATTCCTTCAACAGATATTTGTGGAATACAACATGTCACACATAAAACAGGGAACCAGAGATATGTTTGTCACCTTTCTGAAGCTACTGTTATGTTTCTTCTAAAGTCAAAGATTTGTTTCCAGAATTTTGCTTCACAGTAATCAAGAGAAGATTCAAAGCTCCTACTAAGATTTGTGATGCTATGAGATACTAACATTTTCAACTTCATATCAGAAATTGTTTTCTGTTTATTCTAAAAAAAATCAAAGTTTTTTGACTTTATTGATCTGCTTATAAACAGCTCAATGGAAGAGAAGAATACCAATTACTTAATCCAGGCAATTCACATGTAGGAAATACATTTATTTGCCAAGTTTTTATTTATTTACCATGCTTCTGCCCCTTGGCTTTATGGGATACCTGGTATCTTTTCACACTTTTGTCTTCTTCCTACTTGAATGGGAGTTCCTACTCCCTCTTTTTCTGAAATTAGCAAGTAGTTGAAAGGGCAGAATACAGTGATCTCAAGAACAAAGGGCATGCTGCCCTTTCCATGTTTGGCACCTAGAATGTGAAAGTCTGAAAATGTCCTTTCTGCATGAAATACAGCTGTCAGGTGGTTTGAGGTTCAGACAGAGGAAACATAGATTATCCTTCCTACATGTTAGATATGTAATGATTGTATGTTGAAATGTCATGACACAGGGCATTGTGTTACTATAAATGTGCAAAGTCAAATCGAGAACATCCATACCTTCAATTTCTCCTAAAAACATGAATAACTTTATTTTTGAGCTTTTGTCCTAAGATTTTACTAACCACTTCATTTTAAAGTAATAAAAAAGCATAACTAATTAAGTTATTTGCAAGATGAATATATTAATTCAGTATCCAAAATTTGCTTGATTTAGAATTTGCACCTATTTTAGATTAATATACAGGTTAAATATAATCTGATTTCATTACTTTTAGCATGGTATATTTTATAGACATTTTACAGATTTATTTGAGGACAGTAATTTTAAACATTCACACAGCAATTCAAAAAAGATTAAAATTTGTGAAACATCTTTTATTTTCAGAGATACAAGTTTTAGTTCATTGTCTAAGTATATATTACTTTGCTTGTCTTTAATATTTGCAAACATTATTATACTGGATATGGTATATATTATATATAATTATTGGTTATAATACCATCTGCCATTATTAAGTGCCTACTAGGAGATTGGGTCTGTCCTCTGTGTCTCATGCACTCTCTTGTTTAATCCTCATGACGACTATGTAAGATTTAGGTCAGTGTTGTTATTCTCATTTTATAGGTGAGAAAACCGAAACTTTGGGAGATTAAGTAACTTGCCCACTACTGCAAGTGACTATATAAGAACTGGGACTTAAGTTCAAGTCTTTCTGGTTTCACATTTCATGAGCATGTCATGCTACCAAAAAACTATAACCTTCCTGAAAATGTTGATCTGAACCAAATAACAATAACTTACCTCTTTCCTTACCTGAGCGATAAACCACTTTGTGCTACTTAATTCTCAGACTGTGGGTGCATTCTCTGTTCTCACAGGGTTGAATGTAACAACTGTGAGATTGGAGAACAGTGTGGTGCAATTATGCATGGCAATGCTGTCACCTTCTGTGAGCCATATGGTCCAAGAGAATTGGTAAGTACATGCTATTTATGTACATTATTCCAAATACACTGTCTTAATGGAGTTTTTGCCAATAAAATATTCTTTTATGCTCATATAAGTCATATGAAAATTTGCAGTATTATTTATATTATAAACCCTATTACAAATATCTCAAAATTGGGAGCAGTGATTTTAGTTTATTTTCAAATGTAAAAATAATTCGGGAATAAAATTGACAACGTCAATTGATCTCATTATACATGGTGCGTCATTATGATTAGATGGCTTTTTAAAAATATGAGTATGACGTGTGACATATATGACACACATATATCTATATCACACTTAAATAATTTATGACTTTATAAGTTCTTATATAAAGCTTTACTTTTAAATGTCTTACAGTCTCTTTGCAAGCCAAAAATGTTAGATGAGCAGTTTTATCACATTATTTTAAAAGGTTGTGTCCTAACCACAAAGGAAACTTCACTGATTTTTTTTTTTAAGTGGGAGTGCACTGAATAAACCAGTTTTTAACAAATTTGGGTTTGTGTCAAATTGTTCAGGAGTGGGCTACTTTCCTTTCATTTAGACTGATTAGACTTTGCTTACCAAAGAGAAGTTCTTGGATCATACATAAAATGAAACATGTGCATTGAAAATTAAAAGCCACAAAATCACTAGCCATCAGCATGTGGCTAATGAGCCTTTTGTTGTTACTTGGTTCTGGCAGAAAGACTACATTTCACATTCTTGAAAAAGGATATAAAAGCAATTGTTACGTTTTACTCCTGGCTCAATTTCTTAACAAGAAATGTTCTACTCACAACATCTCTTATGCTTTGCTTTTCTGATTTTCAGCTTGAGCTTCCATACTTCTTTTTTCTCCCACATCTTCCTTATCATGGGGCTTTTAGGTAACAGGTTGTGTTTTTCACCCCTACATCACACATTTTGTTTGAAATTCATTAACTTTAAAAGTGGTCCAAAGACTGGCTTCTACAATACAAAGGGGAGGAGAAACTAGCTAAGCAATTAAAAGATTTAGTTATCAAAGTGAAAGTCCATTAATTTTTATAACATGGTTCTTATTTTATGCTGCTTGAATACCCCTTTCATGGCAATGGATACATTTAATTTATTAAAGATATGAGCTGCAGAACATTGATAAATTGAAGAGTTTTTAGCTGAAATTAGAACACAAACAGAATTAATTGGATGCAAATTAAAATAATAGGTGCTCATAATTCAAGTCTCACAAGGTGTTATAATATTCCTGCAGACAAATGTGACTCTGGTAGTGAAGTTCTTCTTGAAAAAATCGATTTGCTAGTGCACTTTAAATAATGTACCATGACTGAATTAATTATCTATAAACCTTAAAACAAAATAAAATTTTACTGTAGTTAATTGAGCTTAGGATAATGCCTTTTTTAGAATATTCTCCCATTCAGTAATATTTCTAGAAATGCTTGAAAAATTCTTTTTTTTTGTTCTACTGATTAATAAGAAAGAAGTATCTCTCAGAATATAATGCCAAAATTCATATTTCAGTAGCATAAAAACTGAAGTATCTACTTTATTTGATCCATGTGTATTTTAATCCTGATTATTTCACTCAATTTATTTAGCATTAGAGTTTATATACCCAATGGGCTAGTTTTGAATTGTATTATATAATTAGCGTGAAATTAGCCTTCCAACTAAAAAAGAAAACATTCAAAATAATCACGTTCATCCAAGAAAGAAAAAAAAAACATATGCAGATTTATATTCCCATCTAAGTATGAGGGATTGTGTTATGGACTTCATGGGAATAGAATAAAGATACATTAACAAAAATAAGGATGACACTCAGATTTTCCACCCTAGCAACTTCTAATTCTCAATAATTTTTATGCTGCATTTGTGTCCTGGGACCAAAAATAGAGATTATACCCAAGTTGTGTTTACAGATGACAGATCAACTGAATGAGAAGGGAGAAATTCGGTTGTCAGTTTACATGGTATTATGTTTTCTAAAATTCAGATACTTGCTTGGTACCTCAAGATGGAATACAGTCCAAATTGTTGTGTATGAGAACTGATGAAAGGTATTAGCCCCCCAAAATCACTTTTTAACAAATATGCCTTCTTATTTTTCATAAATGTAATTCTTGAATTTGTGAAGCAGAGAACCACAGGCAAAGAACCTTAGTAGGCTAATGCTCTTATCTTTTATACTGCCAGCAAGAGCATCTCCATTTTGTGAAGTTAGTCACGTGATCATTTTATTTTAATAAAAGCCAAAGTCAGTGAAAGGTGCCATCTGTGGTTGCATGGGCATACCGTTCAGTTATGTCTCCACTGCTGCTGTGTGGCCGCCCTCACGTGTTTTATTTAGCTCACTGAGGTCTCCATGTTTCAGGTGGTGACATGTAACTTTACTCATTTTGCTGGTCTGACGTGAAGATAATGAGGAATTCACTCATCCTCTCCTTTAAGAGGAAATGTGCTCTCTCAGAGCATGAAACAAGTTGGTTATGTGACCCTCAGTGCTTTTAAAGAAATTACTTATTGAATTATTCTCAGTTATTTGCAAATGCATTTTATTTTAAAAAACATTTTTTGACATTTATTTATTATTGAGAGACAGAGAGAGATACAGCACAAGCAAGGGAGGGGCAGAGAGAAGGTGGGGAGACACAGAATCAGAAGCAGGCTTCAGGCTCTGAGCTGTCAGCACAGAGCCCGATGTGGGGCTTGAACTCACAAACTGCGAGATCATGACCTGAGCCTAAGATGCTTAACTGACTGAACCACCCAGGCGCCCCTGCAAATGCATTTTAGTTACAAGGAAGAGTTTGAGCTAAAACAGGATCAAACCCCCCAAAATTTGCAGGGATGATGTGCAGAATCCACAGCCTCAGCCTGTGGTGAATTCAGATTCATTTAGTGATTGTAGTAATTTTCTATGCTTTGGGGTCTAATTGATAAGTCAAGACCATTGAAATTTGGTAGGAGAAAAGTTCTGTCAGACATTCAGAGTTGCTGTACTATTTATCAAAAGCCATTTAAGAGACCCTTTCATTTTCAGAAGGTCCTATGTAAACACTTTATGACTTTGCAAACTAAAATTACATGTGTGAACTCCAGGATAATAAATAATTTATTAATACATAAATTTATTAATACCTAAAACATAGGTGAACAGATTTTTATAGGCAATGCTTCTTGTTATTTTTTCTCTTCATCTTTCCTATTCCTTCTTGTAGCTGACAGTTTTACTAATGGGCTAAAAAATGGGTAAAGGTAAAGCAGTGAGAGTTAACTATTCTACCAGTCCTTAGCTTCCCTGGTGAAGAAATGTAGAATCATTGACTAATCTAAGTCCAGGGTCACTCTCAGTTAGCACGTGTAATTTGAAATTTGGCAACATTCCAGGCAACTTACTGCGTGCTAGCAGTGGTCACGTCTGTGGAACTTCATCATGCAGGTGACACAGCCTCATTTATTACACCCAGCAGGATAAGTATCTAAGACTCTCTAGTATACCTAATACACCAGCCTTGGCAATAACCATGGTGCTTTTAGCTTATCTGATACCATTGTTTAAAAGAACTTCTATTCAGGAGTGTTTCATGATTCACCTGGGAATCTACTGAGTTATATAAAATCAGAGGTGGAATGAGCATTCATTCAATTTATGTGAAAACTTTACAGATTTTCATGTGCCTCTTTGGACTGTAAGATCGAATTTTCCAAGTGAAAAAACCATGAGGACAAATAGTTGAACTCACTCTAAAAATTGTGGAAAAAAAAAAAAACACCAAAACAACACAGATTCCTTTAAAGGAATCTTAAAAAGGAGCTAATATCATAGTTATTTAAAGAAAACTCTGTTGATCCATTTTTCTCTAATGACTCTGGGGAGGGGAAGAGAGGGGAAACAGGGCTGTAGACATGAAGGGCCAGTTTTCTTGTTGCAGATAATCTGTGATAATGAGGGATTTAAATTATGTGGAGAGAATTTTCTCTGACACCCTGACACCAATGATTTTTGCTATGGTTAAAATCAATTAGGAGCTGATATCTATAGTGATATTTAACAACTTATAAAATGTGTCTCTTGCCCTCCCCTCTTCTACCTTTCCTGCTTCTTCATGAATTTTAAAGTCACGTATTTAAAGCGTACATTCAGCCATCTTTCCAAATTGTGTTGTAGAAATGGAAAGCATCCATCTGATCTTTTGATACATCTCAGCCGAATTCTGACTAAACAGGAGGCTTGCTCTTTTTTCCACCACTTCCCCCCAGAGATTCATGACCTGGGTATCTCCTGATCCTTCCACAGTTGTGGACTCCATCATGTGGGCACTGATAAAGTGCAGGGATAAATCTCAGGATGATATTATGACATAGAAAAAGTGGAAGTAAGACAGCCGACTGCTTTTGCCATGGTGGAAACACAGGTGTCCACTTTGTAATTTCTAGATGCTTTACAGGGTCAGGAACCCAACAAGAGAGTCTTTGAAAATGAGAACCCTAATTGTCATCTCATTTGAGCTGGTATGGGTCAAAGTCGCTGCTCCACAGAATACATTTAAAAATTTTTTTAATTTAAATTTATTAAAAATTAAATAAGGTACCATTCTTCTTTCAGCAGGGGGAAAGTTGTTTAAGCATGCTTCTTCGAGAAACTAATAGGAAGTAATAGAAATGTATTGGAAGGATATTTCTAGGCTTATAATTTGATTACTTTTTTTGGAAAGGTAATGATTTTATTGACAAATATTCCACATATAGTATTCTACAGTTCATTTATTTAAAGTATGCAGTTCAAATTTAGTCACAAAATCACGCAGTCATTATCACATCTGTAGAACATTTTTACCATCCCCTAACAAAACCTTATACCCTTTATTAACTGATGTATTTCTATCTACTTTTCCCAACATAATCTTTTTCTTCTCATTTGCTCTTAACTGACTTCCTGGTTTTTATTTGAGAGCCTTTTTATGGCATTTGCTTTGGGCTTTAGATCTTTTGGTGTAGGATGGAGGGGAAGTTGAGGGGGGAGGGGAGGGGCTGTGTTAATAAGTATCCTCACAAGATTACCTGGCAGATCACACTAAAAATGGTTTTCAACAGGACCCTGAGAAAACATGTACCATGAGTGCCTGAGTCAGGATCTCACCGTTGTTCCCCATAGAGAACCATGAAATGTATACACATTCAGACTTACTAATGAAAATAAACCAACCACTGAATAAATACACTCTCTTTCCTCTTTTCACTCTCCTTTCTTCCTGACAGCTTTTTCTCTTTATCCTCCTGTCTTTCTTTCTTGTCTTATTTTGGTATATTCCTTTTTCCAGATTACCACAAGCCTTAATACCACAACAGCCTCTGTCCTCCAGTTTTCCATTGGTAAGTGTTTTTAGCAGTTATAGCAATTTAACTTGGAAGTGTTTGTTTTAATCATAGTGTACCATCAGGAGTATAGTGCCAAATGCTTTTAGATTTAGAGAAGAGTCTGTCTTAACGTTGCTGTAAATAATTTAACACATTTTTAAAATGAAATTAAAAATTGTAAATGCTGCATTCTGTTCTCATTTCTCTCCAGCAGGGAGCAGTATTTAAGAATGATACAGATAATCCAAACCGTTTTAAAGTGATTTACATATGGATTTTGAATGTTTGTGATTATACTGTTACAGCAGTAGAATTACCTTACTGGTTGTGTTTTGCTCATATTAAAATTAAAAATCTGTTAAATTTCCTGCACTTTTACCGGCTGGTAGTGAAAGAGATAATTATTGTTCCCTGAGAGAAACCAGTCAGGACTTCACATTTGACATAAATAATCTATGTTTGATTCAGACATGGATCATTTAAAAATGACTCTACCTGGCAATATTTCTTTTAAGTGCTTTTGCATTAGAGTTAAAAATTCCTACCTGAAGCATTCAGTAAAAGTAAAGTACCTTTTGATCAAGCGTTTGCAGTTTTGTTATCTTTGTTACTTTCCGTTCTAATTTCCAAAAGCATATATTAATAAGTACCATGTACAGGTTTCCGGTAGGAATGTTGTAGCTAAAGAAAGGTACTGCCTTTCTGGATGGGGGCCAGTTTTATTGATCTTCGTCCTGTAACATGGAAACCTCTTCCTGGCCTCTGCCTATGACATGAAGATTGCAGCAGTTATGCCCTGGGGACCCCTTCTTCCAGATAGCCCCCCAATCTCCCCACCCCCTTCTCGTCCTGATCACAAGGTAGGGGCTCACGCTGGTTGATTGTGCCTCAGAGCAGTTTTTTTCCAGCCATGTAGATGTCACTTTCTCATCTGCAGAGCCTGATTTAAGCATCTGTAGGTATGATGTGAAACTGCCTTGTTACAGTTTGAGCTGTTTTCTTCTCACATTGATAGCATGACTACAACAATTTACAGACTACTCAGAAGTCCATATGTGGTCATAAAGAAAGCGTTAGCAAAAACAAAATAATGAGCTTTTTTTTTATGAGAGGGTTTTTTTGATCTATCAGCAAGCGCATCCTAAATTTTCTGTAAATGTAATACTTCTATAATCAGAAACAAACAAAGTTCATTTTTTCAAAGTTGGGGTGCTACAAAAACAATTTTTTAAATCCCTAGCATGATAGGCAAGTAACTTAGAGTTTCTTAACCAGAACCAATGTGTTTAAATTTACTGTGCTATTTATATTTTTTTAAAAAGCTGAAAATGTTTTCCTTTTTATCTGTATTCCAAGTATTTACTCTAAATTTTTTGTTAGGGCAATGAATATTAATTTCAGATACTATCTTTAACCAAAGAAAGTATACTAGAGAATCCTCTTTAAAATATATGTTTCATGGGCACCTGGGTGGCTCAGTTGGTTGTGCGTCTGACTTCGGCTCAGGTCATGATCTCACAGTCTGTGAGTTCGAGCCCCGCGTCGAGCTCTGTGCTGACAGCTCAAAGCCTGGAGTCTGTTTTGGATTCTGCGTCTCCCTCTCTCTCTGCCCCTCCCCCACTTGTGCTTTGTCTCTCTCTTTCTCAAAAATAAATAAACATTAAAAAAGAAAGAAAGAAAAAAGAAACCATGTAGTGGCAAACCTCTAGTTATATAGTGTATAGTGGTGAGTGGTAGATTCAGTATAGTGGACAGAGCTTTTCAAAAATGGTTTTGTGTATCTCATTATGAGTGCTTGGAGTAGCATCATTCTGTTCACATGGATGGTGTGAGGGCTAGATGGGGGCATGCACACAGGTTTGAGAGATGTCATAATTGCATGAATTCATCCTCAGCTTTATTTAGTCCCACAATAACCAAATACCAAAATAGCAAATGCAGCCAAATAGAAGCCATTGTATTCATACTCCTGTCAAAAATTATATTGAATGTGTTACTAAAAAAAAAATTATATGTACACAATCATTTATATTTCTTTGTATGTTGTGGAATTATCCAAATCTGTACTAAGAGTGTGTTTAAATATGGCTAGATTTAGTGTCAATGCCTTGGAAATCCTTTAGGATGTTAAAGGTCATTGTGTAGTGTGATGATTCAGATGTAATAAAGACAATTTTCTAGGGGATTCTGTCATTATTTGTGGCTTCAGTGGTGAATTGCATTCACAATTGTGGACATATAACCACAATTGAATAAATTATTGCCTTGAAGCTTTTATATTGTGCTTGTGAACATTTTCAGTCCCATGACAAGCATTATCCAAGGGAATCCCAAGTACCAAGTCTATGGGTATGTGTATAGAAATGTCTTGGATTACTAAGGTTATCAAATAAACTCTATCATGTAATGCACTCCCAGGCCTTTCTAAATATATACACCTATACACACAGAGATGTGCATGCACACACTTAGAAATGTATGCGTAAATATACAGGCTACCTTAAGCAAATGAATTTTAAATTTAAAGCATCCTGAAAACACAACTCGGGAACCTGAAATTTATCGGGTTATCAATAGCTAAAGCATCAGGAAAAGTGTCCTAAAATGTTCTTAGAAGAACTTCTCATTTTTCCATTCCAATGAAAGATCTCATATCTATTTCTGTGCTGAAGCATTGATCTGCTATAACCCTCACTTGATTCATTAGGGTCACCTAGTAGAATTTATGGTCCTAGCCTTACAGGCATTTACCTGTTTCCTTTAGATTTCCTCCGGGATACGAAGAAAAATTTGAGATTATGCCCTTGCAAACCATTATCTTACAGGTGTCTCCAAACTGCCTTCTCAGGCAGCGTCCTAGGTCCAAGGGAAGTGCTGATGGTGTTTTTTGTCCTTCATCCACTTGACAACATGTCACTGAGTATTTGCTGTGTGCCTGCCAGCCTTTTCCTGAGCTAACTCTAACTATAGAAAGACAAGGAAAAAAAAGAAAGAAAGAAAGAAAAACGTTTTTACAGTGCTTAGTGGTTTGGTAGAAGGCTCTGGATGCATACAGAACATGAAACCTCTATAGAGCTGCCAGATTATTATAAACAGAGATGAACATGTGTACAGGTCCCCATGATGACAGGTCCTTCACAGTAGAGCAGGTCAGTAGAGCAGGTCAGGCCTTCTGCCTTCTTAGAGAGGAGAATCCCTGAACCCCAACAACTGGAGTCATTGGAAAGGACAAAGGTTTTCCAGATGAGGAGACAGAGTGACAGAAGCAAGGTATAGGATGGGAACATGAGTGTCCTCTCGGAGAAGAAAGACTGGCCAAAGGATGGCCATGGTCAATGTCAGAGAAAATTGTGTCCATTTGAAGAGTTAATATACATCACTGGGAGTTTTAAACTTAATAGTCAATAGAAGTCAGAAATGGCCTCTTTCTCTCCTGGGCAATAAAGAAATATAATGAAATTAATTCTTAAGAAAGATCTTTTGGATAGTTGTGTTAAGAGCGAACTTGTCTCTTCCTTGATATAAGTCTACACTGACTCACTCAATAAGATCTTGCCAGGTACTATGCTTGTTTAGTTTAGCCTAGCTCTTTCTTCATATTAATAGAATTTGTAGGCCAAATGGGGATTAAAGGTAAAGCATTCAGAAACCTATGCCTTGAAGAACAGAATTTGGCTCAGGAGGTAAATCTGTCTTGTCCATCATGGTATTCTCAGCCCCTAGCCCAGGGACTCAAAATAAGTAGATGCTCATAAGTATTTCTTGCCTGAGTGACAGGTCACTATTGCAGAGACATCTGCTACCAAGTGCTAAATTGGTTCCATGCAGACATTTCATGCCAAGACAGGATTTGGACATGGTGATCTGAGGACCTCAATCAGTGGAAAAGTTGACCCAGAAGGAAACATAGAATCACCAGTATAGCATGCTTTTAGTGAAACCCGTGGGCAGAAATATATATACATGAATTTATCAGTTTGTTATTATTGAACTAGCTAGAATCTACTACTTGTTCATAATTTATGAAATTAGTACCTTTTTTCTTTGGTTTTACTTAGGAATATCCTAAAGATTTGGGTTTTGTGTATGCATCTTTTTTACTGCCTTTTTATTTGTTTTTAACCATCTCAAGACAGAGGAGAGTCATTAAATTATAAATGTTTTATATTTACAGATTATGTCCTTAGAAGTAAATTGTTCTTGTATATACTGTATGTGCCACAGAGAGTCTCAGATATATGAGAGCTACTCATTTTGTATGAGTGTATTTTGAAAAATAAAAACTAGAAAATTAAAATTATAAAAGTTAGAGATACTCTTATTGGTGAGTTGGAAGATTGCTTTGTAAAAGAAAAGTGATCTGGCTTTATTTTTTCTTAAACAGTTATAGTGAATAAAATACTGCTTGTAAGAGGTATTGTACTGCATTTAGCCTAAGGGAAGCAGCTTTTCCCTCAAGCCTAATTCATAAACATCTTAATTACTCAGAACTCTTTTCAACAGAGAAAGTCTCTCTCTACTCTTAGAACAGCTAACTCACAGGGAAGAGAAATCGAGCCCTCCGTGTCTTGGTAGGAATTCTTGCCCATTTCCTCTGTGAGCTTCCTGAGCTCTGTTTCTAAATTAGACTCTCATTTTTTTCAGGAGTCACTCTCCTTGGTAAGTGAGTAAAACCTTGGGGAATTTATTATGAAATAGTGAAAACCTCTTCTAAAATCATAATCTCTAAGGATGAGACAAAATCTCTGATGAGCTCAAAACAGATATTAATAAAATAACAGAAGTTTAGAAAAATTAAGTGGTGAAATTGGTTTAATATATCTGCATTTAAGGTTAAATAACATGTTTTATTTGAGTGTTAGATTCTTGAATATAAAAGATGTTAAGATAAGTCTTGTTTATGACTTGATTTTTAGATCTTCAAAGATCTACACTAAGACAAAAACTGAAATCTTTAAATATAGAACACTTCTGTGTTATCTAAATTCGGTAAAGGTTTGGAACTGATTATGATTCAGGTGATCCTGCTTCTTCATCCTGGACTTGATTTATTCCTTTTCAGGGATTTCATATTTTAAAAGACCAGCTTAAGTAAACTTTATATGATTTCAATCCCGCCTCACCCCACATTCCTATTTTAAGTAATAAAAGGGAGTGTTCTCAAGCAGTGTAAAATTCTACTAAGCATAAGGCTCTGGCAAAGATCGTTGAGATTAATTATAAGTGTTCTTGAATTATTAAAACTGATAACTAAATAATTATCATCATGTGAATTAAAATACAGTTTGAAAGATACTGTGCCCTTTCCCTTTTGAAATATTTAATTCTTTGTCACTCACGTTGATGAGGCTTAAAAGATAAATATCATAATTCATTCATAATTATGTTCTACTAAAATTTATCGAGTGCTGTTCTAGTAGAAGGATATAAGCAGTAAACTATAGGGTGAGAAGTTGATAATTGGTATAGACTAAGTGGTCTCGCGTTTGAAAGCTCCTTGGCCTAACCTGATATCTCTGAATCTCCACTTCCTCCATATTTGATGATACCTACTTCATTCTGCTTTGATTTATACATTGGTTATTTCTGCACATCCACTTTCACCCTTTAAGGCTTAAATGTTTAAAGCCCTTTAGGGCTAAGTAGTGTATAAGTATCCCCCTTTGTTCATAGGGCAGAATTTTGCTTACAGCTAGAACTAAGTCACTGTGGACTGTATTTTATTAAATTCATAGGTTAGGAAAGAGATTTAGTGATGTTCCACATTGGTGCTTAATATTATACTCATTCTCGACTGCTGGGGTGAGGGAGCATGTTGAATGAAATACATGGGCAATATTAGAACTTGATCTAAGCCAGCAATCTTCATTTTTTTTTAATCAGTCAAGGACACTTGACTGAGGATTCTTCTTTCAGAGAGACCTTTAGGATGTATGCTATGTATAATGTGATGTTTGTACATCCACTGTGGAGAAAGCCAAACCCAAGACACTGCCCAACCTGCAAGGACTTTATTTACCAAATAGGTGGGGGGCTGGGGGGGTCCATGTGTGAGAAAAAGCCAAGAAATGGGTGCAGACCACAGAGAAGAGTGAGAGCACAGCCTGTTGGAAAATCCAGACAGAGGGAGGTCCAGTGGCAGGACTTTATCATTTGGAAGGGAGACTGCTAAGAGCAGGTGTGGTACTGCTTTAGAGGCTAATCACCACAATGAAGGTTAGAGAGATGGAAGCCTGCAGGGAGACAAGGCAGAGGCCATTCTAAGACCTTAAGATCAAGGTCAAAGCCGGAATTGCAGCAAGGGTGGTAATGCTGAATTTTCAAATTGCTGGGGTTGGGGAGGGGCAGGACTTAACACCTGCTGCCTAAGGTGGGGATCAGTCCTAGAAAATCAGCCAGACCTAAGCACTAGGGCTAGGTTGTATGGCCTTGGCCCTGAGAAAAGGAGGGCTGCTTGGCAGGGAACCTGGCAAAGCCTGACACATTTTGCATTTCTCTTCCTTATGTTTCTCCCAGCATAGGATCTGTTGAAAGTTCTATGCTATGGGCTTGGGAAGAAACTTGCAAATGGGTGGGCATCCAAAAGTGGCTGAAAATAGCATTGTATTCCATAAATTGGGAGAGAATTGGTTCCTTTCTCTCTCATGATAGGAGTGGCAGTAAAGAGGAAAAAATAAAAATATTTTGGAACTGAGAGAATGGGAATAGGACTTAAAGAGAGAAAGGTACAAAAGGGGAGGAGGACAGCTGTTCATTTTATATCCTGTGGTCATTGTCCATCTGCCATAAACTGAAAGAAGTCACCTAATGATGTTTGGGGATTTCAGCCAAGGAAGTGACTAAGGGGCAAAATATTAAGTACAATAAATCACATACTGTCACATTTATTCAGTAAGAAAGGTTTGTAGATCCAGTAGCCTGTTTACTAACAAAGTCGGTCAAAACAAATTATTGCCAGTAGCCTCATTCTAAAGATAAATGAATACAAAACAGGAAGTAAGGACGAGTTGCTTTTAAAACCCAGCGCTTTTTCTACACCACAGAAGAGGTTTTTTGAGTTTAAAGGAAATATGTTTTGAGTGTAAGTACAGAATATTTTTGAGGATTTTTACTGTTGTACTTTATTTGGCCTCCCTTAATCCTTAATATCAGTTTTCAGTAGATGCTTAAAATGGACATTTTACTTCCATATAATGGTCCTTAACAGTACTGTCCTTGAAATATGCTACTTCAGCTAAAAATATGCAATAATCCCCCCTCAAAGGATATTTTTTGGTGGACAAAATAGAGGTGGAGACATAAACTCTCTATTTCCATATTCAAGTGATTGATTAACTGATTGATCTTTTGGGACAATCAAAGATTTTGGACATGTTGATTTCTCTAAGCTGACAATTTGTATTAATAAAATAATAATTTATCTCAACTTCAGTCATCCTATTTTACCAAAATTGAATTCCTTTGCTCTTGACACATCCAAGAGTTATTCGAGGATCTCCTCTCATGCGGAATGGAGCCGTTCTTAATTAAAGTCATATCTGTGGGCTCCTTTCAGTCACAATTCTCATCCCTGTCATTTGGGACTGAGAAGCCCCAGGATGCTTCCCAGGGCTGCCACAAAGCATTATCCGATACAGTAACCATTTTTTCCTTCCCTGCTTCTTACCCACAAATCAGACTGCTGCCTCTTTGGCTACAGCCCCTGAACTTCAGCAAGGCATGAGCTGCTGTCTTCGTACAGACACAGGCCAGGCGATCCCAGCCTGTACTTTATGAGAGCCTGAAGCAGCCCCACACAGCAGGACTTAGCCACAGCGAGACATGGGGTAAACAGCTAACCAGATGCCTCCAAGGAGTGGGGGAGACTCTTGGCTCAGCTGAGAACATCCCTGTTAGCCATGGTCTGAGAATTCGTAAAATAGTCCACGTGGGGCCAAATTCTCATCTTCTCAGGTAGATTTTTTTCCCCTTTTCTGTGAATTTTACATTCCAAAGTACTCTGTGGACAACTGATCTACAGAAAGGTAATATGTAGTAAAAACAATTTGTTTCAAAGATTATAAGGCAAGAAGCTAGCTCACTACTAGAGTAGTAACATGATTACATTTTTACGAAATTTACAAACTAATGGAACAAATAGATATAGATGTGCCACATAACAAAACATAATGCACAGTACATAAAGGGTAATAAAATTGAAGTTTTTGTTCTAGGAGAGAAATAAAAAACAAACATGAAAACTAAGAAACATTAAACCAGTTACCCTGGAAATTAGAGCATTATGTGCCTAAAATTGAGAGTCATCATTTAATGACTATTCATCAGGTAGTACTTTTATGCATGTTATCAAGATGCTGCTCTATTTATAGTAGGTTATTTTGATGTCATGGGCTAATTCCCTTAAGATATTTCTGGCAGTCTCAGTAACAAAGGAAATAAAAATCCAAGTATAATGTAATCATTGTTTTACATTAGTGTGGTTACTGGAAGTTAACATGCACAACTGCCTCCAGTAAAATATTTGAACAGAATTTTGTAAAACTATAGAAATATTGATCATCTGCATAATAATGATCTATGATTTGCTTATGGCAGAATTATTTTGAAGAAGATGAATTACAAAATAGCAGATATGCTTTTCACTGTGTTTCTTGACGCTTTGGGGGACAGCGAGATTATTTACTCCTCAGTGAGAAGTACTGTCCTCAAAAATCACTCTTAGCAAGAAAAGGGTAGGTAACTGCCAGAACTGCTTATTTTACCAGTATTTCCAGGTTCTTCATCACATTTGTCACAATACAGAATGAGGCAAGTCCCTTTCTTGAATGCCCTGGCCTCTGGTAACATGTAATATCCCCTGGGAATGACAGTGTCTAGCTTTTTAAAAGCTTCTGTAAAAGCTCCCCATTCATCTCTTCTCTCTTTCCATTCACTACAACCTCGAGTTAATGGTCCTGTCTTCCATTTATCTACCTTGGAAAGATGAGAAGATGGGTTGATCCTGTTAAGATTTGCACCGGTCATAGCAGGGAGTTCTAAGTAGCCAGATTACATCCATTTCATAACTTTATGATCTTTCTATATCAAATGCTGTGGTTTACATGCAGCTCCCGAAGCCCTGCTTGTCTCTGAGGTCTGAGTTTTGAGTAATGGCAGCAGCAGCAGTTGAGCTGCGGGAATCCTCAGCAGGGCTCCGTCCAAATAACTCCTCCAGCCTTCAGTATTTATGGGCCCTGCTCTGCTATCCAGAGGCATGATTTCTGGCAGTGCTTTGCCCCCTCTATAAATTCTGTGAGATCAGTTCTTTCCTCCTTCTGGGGCTCTGTGCAACATTTAAAAAGGCAGCTTGTTTTTCAGGCAGAGCTTTGAGGAAAGCGGCAGCCTCCCAAGACGACAGTAGCTCCTTCCATTGTTTCTGTTCTGATTTACTTTGTGAAGTCCTGGGCTTTGTGGAGAAGGGCATAACCAAATAAAAACAAAACTGCCCAGGCATTGGGAGACTAAAACCATGTGACTTTGCTTCTACTTTAAGAGTAAAAGGAAATAAAGGGAGCTTCTGGAGATGCAGGCTCACAGTCCCTAATCTGTAATTCCAAATGACAAAAAAACTCGGAAAAACCACTCGGCTATTTTTTTTTAATTTACATGATGGCAAAGCCTAATGTGACCTGGATTCATCTGTCAGCAAGTCCTGATTTGAAATAATTTAAAGCTACTTATAATCTTTATTGATACGACTTACACGATCTTCATGCATTTCATTGCAGAAATACTAATGTGTTTGGTTGCAGAGGATTGCCCCAGACTTGGCTGGGGATGCAACATAACATGTGGTTGTGCATATCACCTTTCTGACATCCGTAAATTAATTATGTAAGTAAGTAACTTGGATCCTGAAATTTGTCTTACCTCAAGGGATTATGGACCTGTGTGGCTGTGATCCTGAGGAAGGAAATAAATCTTAAATGCTTCATAGTAGAAATTACGAATATTATTATTTTTTAAGTGGCCTTGATTTTATACCAAATTAAACTATTTTTTTAAGCTGTTTAGTTTTTTAGGCAACCATCTGAGAGGGATGAGGAGAAATGGAAATGTTCATTTGGGAATTTTTGAAACTTCCTGGCCCTAGAAGGTATTTGTAACCTCCACACACATATGTTATGCTCAATGGGCTATCGTGCAATGAACAGGTTTTCAATGCACTTACTAGGGGTTTCATTCATTAGCACATAATTGCTATTTGCTCATGGGCTTGTGTATTCTTGGCATTATGAACTCTGACAGTTTTTTGAGGTTTTCTCAGTCATATTCCAGAAAACAAGGCCCAGAAGTTACAGGTTCCTGAAGGTTACTGTAGGTAGGTTTCATTCAGGTTCATCTTTAACATACGCCAAACGTGACTGGCGCGTGTCCAGTGTAAGCAAACAATTATTTAAAAGTCATTCCATCAATCTTAATGCAGTTATAATGTGATCATTTCCTTTTAAGAATGTTTTGATTGAGCCAGATCTGCCTTAAGTAATAGAGAAGAAAACGATAACTTTTTGTTCTCTTTTTCAATGCTGTCCTGCATTAAAATACATTTATTGCTTGAATATGCCATGCTAAGCAAAGTGGAAAATGAACTATGTAATCTAGACCTCTGTGCTTTAGGACCTGTGATTTAAGACATTTATGAAATGCAGGAAGGAACATGAATGAAGTACCTGCTCTGAACAGGGGTGGGTCTAGGTTGTGTGAGTCTACATTTGAAGCTTATATAATTTTGGGTAAGGCTAGAATCTCTCAGAGGAAAAATACACAGCACTACACATTCAAAATTAGATGCAAATGTGAATGTTTATTTAGAATGAGCAAAAAGGGATGCCTGGGTGGCTCAGTCAGTTGGGCATCCGACTCTTGAATTTGGCTTAAGTTATGATCTTGTGATTCATAGGATTGAGCCCCATGTCAGGCTCCCTGCTAATAGCACAGAGCCTGCATGGGATTCTCTCTCTCCCTCTCTCTCTGCTCTTGCGCTGACTTGTGCGCTTTCTCTCTTTCTCAAAATAGATAAATAAACTTAAAAAGAATGAGACAAGAAATCACAACAAATTACAAGTTTTTAGAAGCTAACAATACTCTAAAATCACAAATCCAGAAATACAATATCTTTGTTAACTAAATGAAATGCTCTATGATACTGTTTTCCTTGAAATTTTTGGCTGCATATTCTTTTTTTTTTTTTAATGCCTGTTTATTTTTGAGAGAGAGAGAGAAAGAGAGACAAGCCCAAGCGGGGGAGGGACAGAGAGAGAGAGGGAGACACAGAATCTGAAGCAGGCTTCAGGCTCTGAGCTGTCAGCCCAGAGCCTGACATGGGGCCCAAACTCACAAACCGTGAGATCACGACCTTTGCCGAAGTCGGAAGCTTAACTGACTGAGCCACCCAGGCGCCCCCTGGGGGTGACTTTTTAATGTAGAAGGTAAGGCAAAATGCCTGTGTTGTTTGCTAACTTTTTCTTTCGTGGGAAAAAGCCTAAGTCAAAAAGCCTAACCAACTGAGCCATCCAGGTGCCCCCTGGCTGCATATTCTTAAATTACCTCTTCAAATGACAATTTTATAATATTTTCTATAAAGGGAATAGAAAGATAATTCTGCTTCTAGCTTCGTGGTTCAGAGGGGGTTTTTTGGTAATTATTAACATTTTACCTTCACAACGCCTTATTGATAACATCATTTAAATGTTTAGGATCATTATCAAATTGAAAAATTGTTACCTTCTTTCAGGTATGAACTGTAAGAGTTCAGGGCTTTTTCTTGTACAATCACTAAGCATAATTACTCTTGAATTGCCATCACTTGTTAAAGAATTTATCACCATGGTCCTTGAGTCACAGTGCTAAGTATGTCAGCACAGCAGGCAGAAGGAATGTACCTGGAAGCTCTTTCTATGCTGAGAACGTGTACACTATAAAATGAAAGCAACCTGCATAAGTACCTCACCATATCACACTAAACCAAAATAACCTTATTTTCAGACTCAACTCGCCTTAGCTGAATCTCAAAAGCAGCCATGGCCACTCCAACACTATCGGACATGAGGGGAATATGGTGAGGGAGTAGTCAGAATGCAGATGGCAGTCTTGACCAGTATTATAAAACATGGCCCTGTAAGCACATTACTAGAGGTCCTCCCAGGACCTTGGAAGTTGCTCACAAAAGGGAGGGGGCCCTGAAGGTTGACCTTCATCAGCTTCATAGTGAATCTACTTCTATCTACACTGTGACAGTCTACACTAACATGTTAGAATTGAGCATTCCATTGATATATGTTATTTTGATGCATCTTTGTTTACATTCTGATAAACTTATTGTCATTTCCAGACTTCCCTTTACTTAATATTCTGTTGTTTTGCTTATCTCAGAACTCCTTTGTAAGACCATGGAGATTTCTTTTTTTTTTAAGGTTTATTTATTTATTTTGAGAGAGAGAAAGAGCACAAGCAGAGGAGGGACAGAGAGGGAGGGAGAGAGAGAATCCCAAACAGGCTCCACACTGTCAGCACAGAGCTAGATGTGGGGCTCCATCTCACAAACTGTGAGATCATGACCTGAGCCGAAACCGAGAGTCAGGTGCCCAACAACTGAGCCATCCAGACGCCGCCCCATGGAGATTTCTATATACTGCTGCAGCTAGTGTTCTGATTCCCAATAAATTATTAGTCCTTAAAATCATGAATGCAAAATAATGCTTTTTTAATGTAGATATTTTACACCATGTATTCTTTACACTCTTAATACCATACAGCATGTTTCCTTGTCTTAAGACTCATTTTTATTGACGAACAACTTTTGCTGTTGGTATAAACAGGGAAGGGAAAAGAGCACTGAATCAGGAGTCAGGCCATACAGTCATCTCTGCCAGTTGACCTTGCCACATAAGCTTAGGCAAGTGGTGGAGGCTGTCTGGACCTCTGGCAGCTCATTTCTAAAGTGAGAGTATTCATTTTCATGACTCTCTTCCCACCGGGGTCCTAAATCCTAGGACTGGGTGACAAGAATGAACTGGTGTTAACTAGGAATACACTCTGTCTGAAAGTATGGTGATGACATCTGTTCTAGTTAAGGCAGCCCCCAGTGAAATACCAAAATACTTACCATATCCTTATTCAATCAGTTATGATTAACTTAAACTTGTAGCTTGTTTTATCATGAGGAAAAGATATTAAATAGAGCCATGTAATGTTGTCACCCAAACAAACCTCAGCACAGGAGATCAAACGAGCTGCCCCTCTGGCTCTTCCTACAAGAGCATCGGTCTCTGTGCTAGTAGACTGAGGCTGTAAGTCCACCCCATCTCCTTAATCTGCTGCAAAGCACACAAAAGAGATAATAATAAGAGTACATTTACCATGATGATCACTGAGTAATGTATAGAATTGTTGAATCATTATATTGTGTACCTAAAACTAGTATAACACTGCATATTAATTTACTTAAATAAATTTTTAACTTTTTAAAAAATTTTTAATGTTTATTTATTTTGAGAGACAGAGGGTGAATGCAGGAGGGGAGAGAGAGAAGCAGGCTTCAGGCTCTGAGCTGTCAGCACAGAGCCCAGTGTGGGGCTCAAGCCCACGAACTATGAGATCATGACCTGAGCTGTAGTCAGACGCTTAACCAACTGAGCCACCCAGGTGCCCCAAATTTTTTAAATAAATAAATAATCATGGGAGAGAAAGTGAGAAAAAAAATTTAATTTTTAAATAAAACATTTTAAAAAAGATAAGAAGAAAGAGGAGGAGGAGGAGGAGGAGAATGGTATCGTATTTCCAAAAGACTCTCTTCCTAGAATTTAACAGATTCTTTCCTAGATTTATTTCAACCATGTTTTTCAACAACTGTTCACTGAGCTCCTCTTCCCTGTGAAGCAGCTCTCAAGGCACTGGAGAGACAGGATTTACAAGACAAAATATTTGCCCTGGTGGAGGTGGCATTCTGATGGGGGTGCTGACAGATGAATGTGTCAGCGAATAATAAATGTGATGAAAAAATAAGTCAGGGGTCAGCAAGTGAGGGGTAGCATTTTCTTGGAGGTGGCTAGGAGAAGGCCTCTGAGCTATAACCCTTGGACAGAGGCCTGAACTGTGCAAGAGGGTCAGCTTGGCAGAAGGAACAGCCAACACAAGAGCCATGCAGACTGCCATTGTGTCACCACAAGAGCCTTGAATAAATGTACTAAATGATATTTTTAAGTGGGAAAGGTGGTTCAAAGGGTATGCATTTCCTACCGTTTCCTAAATGACAGCCAAAGTCAACAGAAACGGGACTTTGTCACAAGAATGTTAACTGGGTTTTTGAGTTTGCATGTATCTCTGACATAAGAAATACTTTCGATAATTGGTTGACTCATCAATTAATTGGTGGATTGCTAGATGAATCATCTTAGCCTGGCTTCCTGTAACAGAAGTGGAAAGTTAGTTGTCTATTTTTTTCTAAATTATACTAGGGATAGAGCTATTTAAATATAACCAGGGGTAGAAGTTGATACCAATTTCAGTTGTAATTTTATTTTATTTTTTTATTTTAAGTTTATTTATGTTGAGAGATAAAGTGCGAGTGGGGAAGGGGCAGAAAAAGAGGAGAGAGCGAAAATCCCAAGCAGTCTCTGCACTGGTAGCACGGAGCCCCATGCAGGGCTTAAACTTGTGAACTATGAGATCACGACCTGAGCTGAAGTTGGACACTTCACCAGTGGAGCCACCCAGGTGCCCCTAGGTTGTAATTTTAAATTGAGGAGAATGATTCATAGATCAGACTAAGATTACAATAAAATATTTTTTACAATTACAGTGATGAGGCTCTAACAGTAAAAGGAAGCAGCCATAGAGAAATAAGCCTTGCCATTCTTTTTATTCTTTCACTATTAAATAACAAGTACTAGGTACTGTTTGACACTTGTAAATATTAATGGTTTCTCTATGGCAATGATTATTTCAGAAACAGATTTACGAGTTATTACAGAAATTGTTACTTAGAATACAGATGTGGATTACCTGGCATCTTAAATTTAATCCTGGTTGCCATATTATATCAGGTTCATGCTTTTCACATAATTAAAATTGTCTAAATTGGGAAATGTGAGGATATTGCTTTTTTTGGAATGCAGTTTTTTTTAAATCTCTTTAAAATGCCTTTGTATAGATTTTAAAGCAAACGACAAAGAAACTCTTTGGGAGAAGGTTAATCTTTGTGTTTGTTCTGAAAACCCAGTTAGGACTTTATCACATTGATCTTGGGGGTGATCTAAGGAGGCTGTGATGAAGGTAAAGGAAACGTATAGATTTAATAAATATGTAGGAAGAGGGTCCAGAGGCTTGGGTGGCTGGCCGCAGGGCAGAGAAAGGAGGAATGTTTAGGGAACCTGCAGAGAAATGACACCCAAGTAAACATGTTTCTTCTAGATGCAGTGTCACTCAGCTCCTACCATAAAACCTGAGAGCTGAGTTGGTGACTGGAGGGATATTTAGGCTAGAGGTGGCTCTGTCCTTCAGGCTTTTCTCTCTACACCAAAAACCGGCCATTATGGCTTCAAGTCATAAGCCTGAGTAGAAGTAGCAGTACAGAAGCCCATCCCAACCTGTTGTGACCAGGTGAAAATGTAGCACTGTTTTTTGTTTGTTTGTTTTTAAGTGTGTTTTTGTTCACCAAATGCAGTACAGTGAAGTGGCCAAAAGTGTGGGTTCTGGTCTGTCTAATTCTGAATTTCATTTACCACCCCCCCCCCAGTATACTTCTCAACTTCTCTTTGCCTCAGTTTCCTCATTTGCAAAGTAGGCATGCACATAGTGGTACCTACCTGTTCATAGCAACCGTTATTTTTCTCTTGAGTTATTAGAATGTATTTTCTTGATGAGTGCTACTAAAACTCTACCTGATCAGAGTTTCTGTTTTGTTTGGATGCTAGGAACTGTAAAACCAAATTTTCAACTCTACTCCAGCAATTCTGTGGCCCTTAGGAAATGTATCTGCTTATACTGCTTTGTCTTGCTATCCTTCTCCCAGAGCACCTTCATTTCTTATCAGGTAGACTCTTGTCTTCCCCACTCATGCATTTACCAGTGATGCTAACAAACAAGTAGTTTATTCATTTTGGTCTCAGTTTTTATTTCCATGTTGAATGTATAGGATTTCCACTGAAGAGCCTGGAAATGGCACAAAATAAAAGAAGCCATAGGAAAAATGCACTGTAAGTTCTTTGATAAGGAACAATTCAATGTAATATTTAGCCTGTGGACAAATATGGTCAGAAATGTGCTCCTTTTTCTAGGATAAATGAATTTGTGAAGTGAAACAAAAAAAAATTGAATCATAGCAAATCTTTTAAACAGTATGAGCCAAGAACTGTTTTATAGGCCCTGTTCATGTGTTAACTCCTTACTGTTCACAACAGTACTATGAAGAGATTGCTATTATTATTTATGTTTTACAAATGTGGAAACTGGGCACAGAAAAGCTGAGTGATTTGCCTAACGTCACACAGCTAAGAAGGGTCCAAGCCCAGATTGCAGCCTAGGCAGCTTGCCTCCCCCATCCTCTCCTATCTGCTGTGCATGCTTTCCTCTCTGAAAGATAGCTTGTATCAGAGGAAATTTCACTCTAAAAAAGGTAAAGTAAAAAAAATTATATAGAACTATCAGTAATGCTAACATTGAATTTACTATCATGTGGACTTCCCTCGTGTGAGACAAATTAAATAAGATATGTTTAAACCTGTATGACACGTTAACCTGCACCTACCATCAAAGATTTTCTCAATCCATAACATTACAATTAAAAGTAACATTTTTCGGGGTGCCTGGGTGGCTCAGTCGGTTAAGTGTCAGACTTCAGCTCAGGTCATGATCTCACAGTTCATGGGTTCAAGCCCCACATCAGGCTCTATGCTGACAGCATGGATCCTGGAACCTGCTTTGGATTCTGTGTCTCCCTCTCTCTCTGCCCTTACCCCACTCATGGTCTCTCTCTCTCTCTCTCTCTCTCTCTCTCTCTCTCTGTCTCTCTCTCTCTCAAAATTAAATAAACATTTAAGAATTTTTGAAAAAAAGAGTAACATTTTTCAGGGTGCCTGGCTGGTTAAGTCAGAAGGACATGTGACTCCTTTTTAAAAAAAAATTTTTTTAATGTTTATTTTTGGGAGAGAGACAGAGACAGAAACAGAGCAAAAGTGGGGGAGGGGCAGAGAGAGAGAGAGGGATACAGATTCAGAGGCAGGCTTCAGGCTCTGAGCTATCAGCACAGAGCCTGACGCAGGGCTCGAACCCACAGACCGCAAAATCATGACCTGAGCCAAAGTCAGACACTTAATCAACTGAGCCACTCAGGCGCCCCAAGAACATGTGACTCTTGATCTTGGGGTCATGAGTTCAAGCCCCATATTGGATGTAGAGATTACTTAAATAAACAAATAAACTTTAAAGAAAAGTAACATTTTTCTATAAGGTTACAATTGTATTAAGTTTCTTCCTAAATGTAAAAGTGTTTTTTTCCCTTAGACCAGTGTGTTAATCTATTCAAATATTCAACAGAATTTGTTTCAACAGAAACAAAACAAATCAACTTAAAGAGACAAGATAATGCCACAATCAAGAAGATATTGCATTTGAGAAACTTTTTAATACAGTAGAAAATGATTCCTGATGGGGAGATCAGAACTCGTGCCTTGGGGGTGATATTCTGTGTGGCTTATGACTACCTTGTATGACTTTGCAAATTGCTCGTTTTCAATTTTGCTGGGCCATTATAATAAGACTTTACTAATAAGCAAAATCATTCATCTGGCTGTCATTGTTCTTCACATTACTTTATCTGGCGGATAAAAATGTGCCATAATTACTGGTGTAATTTGTCTCTGATATTTTTATTCTGAAAGCAGACTGGATTATGGAACCGTTTAAGTCATCTTAGGGCATTTTCTAATTAATTTGTGGGAATTATTACCCTGTTGACTATACAGCAGTACCAGTTAATCTGTGGTGAGGAAATATGCAATATAGATATTCTAAAGTATGCTGTCGAGTCTCTTTATACTTTGACTCTTTCAGGCAAGTCAAAAGTCCTTAAGTCTCATCTACTGTTACAGTATCCTTTTTCACTAGAAACTCCACTCAGTAAAAAGGAAGAAATGGAGAATTTGAAGTAAAAACATTATGGCAAACTTCTTTGTGATTCAGCCAGAATTTATAGAGCTCCTGCTGTGTACCAAGCGCTGTTGCGGGTACTAGGGACATAAGTAATGGGCAAGACGCACATAGTTCCTACTCTGATGGAACTTGCATCCTAACAGGATATGGACGATGAGCCAGTAAATAATTAAATAAACACAATAAATTTAAATACTGGTAGTACTATGAATAATACAAAACTGAGTGATAAAATGGAGGTTGGCGATTGGGATAGACCTCTTCAGATTGAGTGCTCAGGGAGGGCTTCTTTGAGGAGGTGATATTTGCACAGGTACCTGAGGGAGAGGAGGGAACCAGTGGGGAAAGATATGAATGGAACGAGGAGACAGTAGGGTGTGAGGAAATTGACAAAGTGAAGGAGCACAGAAGCCCTGGGATGGAGTGTTCAGGGAAGAGAAAGAAAGTCCAGGGCACTTTATGGCTTGAATGTAGTAAATGAGAGGCAGCATGGTACGAGGGATGATCTAAGATGTACAAGACTGCAGATCACCAAGGATTTTTGTGTATCATGGTGAGGAGCTCATCCTTTCGTTCCTAGTGTGCTGAGAAGCCTTGAGAGGTTTTGAAGCAGGGAATAGAATGTCAAAAAATTTTAAAAGACTCCTCTGTTTTTGTTTTGTTTGAGAGAGAGAGAGAGACGGGGGGGGGGGTTAGAGATTGCCCACATGAGCAGGGGAAGGGCATAGAGGGAAAATCCTTAACAGGCTCCACACCCAACATGGAGCTGGAAATGGGTCTGGATCTCATGACTGTGAAATCATGACTTGAGCTGAAATCAAGAGTTGGACTCAGGGCACCTGGGTGGCTCAGTCGATTAAGTGTCAACTTTGGCTCAGGTCATAATCTCACAGTTCCTAAGTTGGAACCCTGTGTCGGGCTCTGTGCTGACAGCTCAGAGCCTGGAGTCTGCTTCAGATTCTGTGTTTCCCTCTATCTGCCTCCCTTTCTCTCTCTCTCTCTCTCTCTCTCTCTCTCTCTCTCTGTCTCTCTCTCAAAAATAAATAAATGTTTAAAAAATTTAAGAAAAAAAAAGAGTTGGACGCTTAACTGACTGACCCACCCAGGTGCCCCCAAAAGACTACTCTGTACCCCCTAACTGCTGTGTGGATGATGGATCACAGGGGATAAAAGGGGAGCAAGAAAACCATCAAGACATGTTCATGACTTGATTGAGGTGGTAGCAATAGAGAGGGACATAAGCTGAACAGTATTTTGGAGGCAGAACTCCCAGCACAGTCAGATGGGCTGAAATGGGAAGTGAGGCAAAAGGAGGAATCAAAGATGACCCCTAGGGGTTTTTTTTTGTTCATTTGTTTGTTTGAGCATCTGGTGTGGTATCATTTGAAATGAAAAGACTAGTGGCTATTCAGGAGGTGGAACACCAGTACTTCCGGTTTTGACTTAATAAGTTTGGGATGTTCATTAGGAATGATAAACGGCAGTTTGGATTTGCAAGCGTGAGTCTCATGGGAGATACAATCCTAGGTATTATCTGTTGTAGATGTTATTTAAAGCTCTGAAAGCGGGAAAGACCATCAAAGGAGGTGGTGTAGGTAAGAGAAGAGAAAAGCACTAAACTAGTTTGAGGTCAGGAAGGAAATGGGACATGAAGGAGACTGAGAAGCAGCAGCCAGTGATGCAGCAGAAAAATTGAGAAGGTGGTGGAACCCAAGGGAAGAAAGTATCCAAGAAAAAGGGAGAGATCGACTGTGACAAATCCTCCTGAGAAGTAAAGTAACTTGAAATTGGGATCTGTTAATTTGGCAACATCCATCCACCAGTGACCTAACCAAGAGTAGTTTCAGTAGAAACCTGTCTGGGTGGCAAAAGAGAATAGGATGTGAAGATTTATTGACCATCACTGGATAACCCCTTTGAGTTTTGCTGTGCAGGGGAACAAAAATAGAATGGGAAGGAGCAGAAGGAGGGGTGACATCAAGAAAGTGGTTTTTTTTAAGTATTTATTTATTTATTTAAAAAAAATTTTTAAACATTTATTTATTTTTGAGACAGAGAGAGACAGAGCATGAATGGGGGAGGGTCAGAGAGAGGGAGACACAGAATCTGAAACAGGCTCCAGGCTCTGAGCTGTCAGCACAGAGCCCGATGCAGGGCTCAAACTCACAGACCACGAGATCACAACATGAGCCGAAGTCGGACGTTTAACCGACTGAGCCACCCAGGCACCCCAAGTGTTTGTTTATTTTTGAAGTGGGGGCAAAAAGAGAGGGAAACAGAGAATCCCAAGCAGGCTCCGCGCTGTCAGCATAGAGCCCAATGTGGGGCTCAAGCTCATGAAGCATGAGATCATGACCTGAGCCAAGACAAGAGTCAGATGCTTAACCGACTGAGCCACCCAGGCACCCAAGAAAGTCTTTTTTTTTAAAGATGGGAGGTGCTTTGTATGTTTCGATGATATTTATATGACGATAGAAATGACCCAGGAAACTCAGGGGGAGAGATGAATGATGCAGGAAAAAGAAAGGGGAAATTTCAAGGAGCAAGAGGAGATGGGATGTAGGCCATATGAGGAAGATCACATTGGTTAGAATAGAAACACTTCCTCCACCAGAACAGGAGGAAAGCAGAAAACACTGGTATGATGGGTAGAGAATATGATACATACACATTTGTGGGCAAAAAGATGAGGGCATTACTGTCTGTGTTTCTGGTTTTCTTCACTACATGGATTGCACTATTAACCTAATAAGAATGAGCTCAGACTTAAGATTTTATGTGAAAATTCTGAAAAATTTAAAAAAAATTACCCAGTATTTTTATATTAACTTGATAATACAAAGCAAGTTATTAAAAAAACACAAAGGCCTGGGCACGAAGTCAATAGCACAAATCCAGGACATCATTAGTGAAGTGTTTTATTGCAAGGCAGTTGCAGGGCATAATGTAGCTATCTGCTTTAGCAAAGCAGGGAAGATGGCTTCTGTTTATATTTCAGTGCATATATTTCTTAAGCCATAGGACAAAATTTAAGACAATAATAGACTAGAAACGTTTTTGGTGAAAAATATCCATCACTGTCTGCTGTGGGGTTGGCTAAATAACAAATAACAATGTAAATGAAAGCTACCGTAAATAACTGTAGGTTTATATTTATCCTTTATCAATTTATTTGTCAATTTAAAATCAAGACTTGACAACCAAGACCAACCGGAAACAACATTGATGGAAGTGCCTTTAACACAAAATATCCTGTCCTCCCCGAAACTGTGGGTATTTCAGTAATCTTTGTATGTGTAGCTCTACATGAGAGCCAGATTTCTTAGACTGTTGAATTGGGATCCTCCATAATTCCTAAAATTTCACTAATTTTATTTTTGAACACAAAACTTCAGGAACGCTTAATCATTCTGTAGGTTACTTGTACCCGTGCTGTGGACAGAAATGAAAATATATGGACTGTCCTCATTTGCCTGTCAAGAACCAAATAAAGTATTTGGGTTTTTTTTTTTTTTATGGGAGAGAGAGAGAGATTGAGAGAGCACATGCATGCATGCACATAAGCTGGGGGGAGGGGCAGAGAGAGAGAATCCGAAGTAGGCTCCATGCTGTCAGCACAGAGTCCAACGTGGTCTCCATCTCATCGTGAGATTATTTTTTTTCTTTAATTTTTTTAATGTTTACTTATTTTTGAGAGAGCTAGAGATAAGAGTGTGAGCAGGAGAGGGGCAGAGAGAGAGGGAGACACAAATTCTGAAGCAGGCTCCAGGCTCTGAGTTGTCAGCACAGAGCCCAATGCAGGGCTCGAACCCATGAACCGTGAGATTGTGATGTGAGCCAAAGTCAGACGCTTAACTGACTGAGCCACCCAGGCGCCCTTCATCATGAGATCTTGACCTGAGCTGATATCAAGAGTTGGATGCTCAACCAACTGAGCCACTCAGGCACCCCAAAAATATTTGGGTTTTTAGACCAGCTAAAGTCCATCAGTGGCTCTCAGACCATACTTGTATAACCATGATCCTGAATTATCTTCCCTCTTTCCGCTGTTCTTTAAATCCTTGCAGATTTGCTACATTAGAGTGAAGGATTACATTGGAAGGGATCTGAAGGGGAGAAAATAGATCTGTAAGAAGAGGTTATTTTGCATTTGACATTTGAGTTTGTCTTTCCTTTCCGATTTTAAATTTCAGTGTTGGCAATTAAAGATCTTTGATTTAAGAGGGGAAAGAAAGAGGTACCTGCTGCAGGTGGCGCCTGGTTATTACTGTCTCTTCACTGTGTAAAAGGTGCTTTGAGGTATGTGATAACTCGGCACCACAGCAGATGGGAGCAGGGGGTTGGGGGTGGTATTACCCACCTGTGCACATGGACACTGATGAACTCTTTCTTCCCCTCATCCCAGACAGAGTCAAGTAACCGTTGTCAGTCTGGGCAGTGAAAATCTTATTCTGCGGGCTGAAGGCTATGTGACGGTGGGGTTGTAATTCAGAAGGGTTTCTGTGAAGAAAAATTGTACCCAATATATGGTGAACAAGTACACTCAGAGTGGGAGTGGGAAATTGTTTACTCGTTGGACTGGTACCATTTAAAAAAATTTTTTGGTGTTTGTTTATTTTTGAGAGAGAGAGAGAGAGAGAGAGAGACAAAGCATGAGCAGTGGAGGGACAGAGAGGGAGACACAGAATCCAAAGCAGGCTCCAGGCTCCAAGCTTTCAACGCAGAGCCTGATGTGTTGCTCGAACCCACGAGATCATGACCTGAGCTGAAGTCGGACACTTAACCAACTGAGCCACCCAGGTGCCCCTAGACTGGCACCATTTGGAATGAGAGTTTGGTGGGGGTGGCCTCAGAGTGAGGCAGATATCCAGAACTGACTGGTTCTCTTGGGGATACTTCTTCCAGCTCAGGCTCTCCCTCTTCAGTTCCCTGGTCTTGGGCAGCACCTCTTCTCTGCCTGGCCCCTCATACCCCATTCCCCAGTCCCAGTTTCCAGTTGTCTATCCCCGTGTTGGAGTTCCTTTCCGTGTTTGACCATCTTTTCACGTGGGAACCCTTTCCAGTGACCGGGGCTAGTTCTGTTCTCCAGGGTACATGTTTGGTCTCTAGGAACTGTGCATCTTTCTCCCACCAGGGGGTGGGTTCCCGTACTGAGGAACTGCTGAAGGATTATAAGTGGAGAGGTAACCGGATTCAGTTTACTTGTAGGAAGAGCACTGGCAACAATGTGGCTGGGTAAGGACACGTGAGGCTGGAGACAGGGAGGCTAACTAATCACTACTGCAGAGTCCTGGCAAGAGCTAATGAGGGTCTATTGACAACAGCAAGGAGAAGATGGATTCATAAAAGTATTGATATTTTAGATATGAAAGAATTTAATGACTAAGTGGCTGAGGAAAAGTGATTCACCTGCCAGGTGCCTTTGTGTCTTATGGGTACATCATAAACTAAATTTCGCCACATTGAGATGGTGGTGTAAGGAGATGGGGAGAGAAGACCTATTTGGACACGTTTTTATTCTGATGTTTACCAGCTTTCCTTCTCTCTTCATTTGTAAACAAATTGCAAGGAATTGCCTCCTGTAAGGCACATTTTTGGTTATCATTTGTTCTACCCGTTCCTTTTTCAGGGATGCACCTGACACATTTGCTCTTAAGAGCTTATGCTGTATACAATATGAAGGAGGCACATAAATACCATTTAAATTCTTTAGGCTGATTTGAACTTTGTTTTGAAATAAACAGATTTTCTGCCAGTCCCTATTCTTGTTTGTATGGAAGTTTGTCCCACATAATCCTGGCCGCTTCCAATTCCAGCCCCACAGCTTGATATTTACTTTAAGCAGCTGCTTATGAAAGGTAAGATTTAGGAGTGATGAGAAGCGCATAAGGTGGGCTTCTGTTTGAGCTTAGGGTGGCCGGGTAGCTGTCCTCTGAATACCCTTTCTTGCACCCACATTTTGGCTGTGAGAACAAATCTGGGAAAACTGCCGTTTGGCCTTTTAGCACATTGCCAACTTTGGCGATTGCAGACTAACTGATGTTGTACTAAACACCACTGAAATAAAATAAATGAGTCTATTAAAGCTTGGAACTCCTGAGAACTACAAATGTAAAAACCGTCCACAGATGCCATTTGCTGAAACTGAGGCTCCTCTAGCAGATGGGTAAAACTGAAACATAAATTGAACTATTTCTTTTTCTGTTGGTTCATTTGTTTTTAATATGGTATGAAAAAAATCCTGCTATTCAGTTACAAGAAACTTCTGGCGTATGTTTTCATGGCTGTTTCGGGTATTCTGAGAAGATCTTTGAAATTCTAACCTATGCTATGTGTTATTATATGAATTCATTGAATGTGTAGAAACAAATCCTTGTCAGAGTTTTAAAAACTTTCTTTGGTCACATTTCCAATATGGAAAATCATAGTGAGAAATAAGTGTTCACTATGGGACATAACATCTCTCTTTTAAAATCTTTAATGTTGGGCTATAGTAGAATAGTATCAGTCATATCTAACAGTTCTCATCCATTTAGTACTTGAATTTTTACAGGATTTTAGTTTCTTATATGCTGTCTAATCATTTAAATAAGACCCACACTGAAGAAGAATGGTGTTTCGTCCTCGTGCAATTTAATGACTTATATACTATTTAATGCAATCACTATTAATTGATATTAACTTGCAAGAACCACGATGGTATTATTAATCATTCTATAATATTTAGATATTTTTGGCATAGAGCTCAGTATTTATTTTGTAACTTAGTTTAGAATTTTGTGTATCTGTAAAGAAATCTGAAAAATTTGTTTGCCTTTTTCCTGATTCCTAAAGTTATTTATCAAATAGTATTTATCAGAACCGATCACAAGAAATTTCAGCATAATTGGAAGAATGGGGAAGCAATTAAATACATATTTAAATAGTTACAAAGTTATCTCACATTTATCAGGAAGGATGGTATGCAATTACACTGTTTTTTTAACTTTGAAACTTACTGTTATTGCTATTTACAGGTTCAGGTTCATGTCGCTTTAGTTACTCAGACCCCAGCATCATCGTGTCATATGCCAAGAATAATACCGCAGACTGGATTCAGCTTGAGAAAATTAGGTTTGTTATCATTTAAAGTAGTTTCATAAATTCTGATGTAGGTGGATTTCTACTTCCCTATTTGCCTTCATTCTACCATCGAATTTATGATTCATGGTTAAAAGTAGTCTGGTTGTTAATTATGTTGAATTACATGCCTGCACATATTATTATCTGCCCTATTTGAAGAAGTATTGTTAAAAGTGGCATTTTCCATTCAGAATCTCCCACGGTTAGTAGAAGCTATAACAAACTATTTTTGGTTAAAGCACATTTGGGAGAATAACATTTATGACGAACCCTCCACAAAGTAACATTACCCAGCTCTCTAGGTGGCTTGGCTAGTGGCTGGTTTGGAGACCTAGGACCATATGAGATTACCACCTAAATTTCTCCCAGTCTGTGATGGTAATGAGTTAATAGCCACTGGGGCTTTTGCGTTGAATGTTTAGTTCTGTCATTTCTCTTCCAGCTTCCCAAAGGCCAGTTCTAAAATTCTATTAACATAATTGTGATGTAACTGGTGGTCATTTTATTACATTTTTTTTCATTAAAAAAAAATCCCTCGATAAGAAAATGAGGTAGGATGCTTAAGAAGCAGCTCGCTCGAGTTGAAAAAATGTTAAGTTAGCAAAACTCAAATGATACTTACAACTTCTGCAGAGCTTGAATCATAAAACAGCATTCAAAATGGATGCTTAATTTTAGGTCTAGTAAGATATTTAAAGGAAAAAACTACCTTGAACTTTTATAAAGTAGTTATCCTGATTGATTTAGTTCTTAACTTAGTACAACTGAAGTAGAACATTTTCCATCAGTCTTGTACAGGTTTTTTACATGCTAGTTTCCTTATCATATTTCTATGTTAGAACAATTCTGATTTATTAGGGAGGAACTGTAAATATTAGGTTCTTAGTGCTTAAAACTAAACTAATCTGCCCAAAGTTTCCAGTAGTATTTCAGATTTATAAATTGTCATATGTCCAAGGTCTACTTCAACCAGAAACTGAGATAAGTGATTCTAACTTAGGCATTTTAAGAAACTGTCTCTCTCTGTGGCAGGATAACATATAATCTATAAGTACCTGCACAAGCCAAGCTCTGACATGCTGTGCCAATATTATAACAGCATTTTGCTATTCTTTCTAATTTCTAGTAGTTGTTATTAAAATGAATTCATATTAAATACTTATTTATATAAATGACTTTAAGCAAGGCAGCATAAATATTGAAAATTGTATCCATACCTCCATTTTTTATCTACCCAATAGTTATATATCATAGTTTAGGTAAATTGTCGGAGATATTTCTTTTTGGAAAAGGGCTACATATTTTTGATATGACAAATAATGAATGTATACATTTAATTACAATATATGAAGATCACATTCAGCTGTTTTTCACTAAACAAGACTTTCAATTTTAGACCATGCTGTAAGCTGTCATTCTCATTAAAGCAAATTTTCCGTACCATTTAGTGATCAGAGTAAACATGTTTTCAATCACTTCCTAGAACTAAAGTATACTATTTTCATTGGTTTAAGTTCTTTCTGAGGCAAAAAACATAGTCATTATGAAATATTTTTTTTAAAAAGGCAACTGGTTACCCCCAAAGATAAGGTACACCATCTATAACCTACACTGACAATTCTTTGGATATATATGTAATTCAATAGTAAGTGAAAAATACGTCCTTTCTGTAGTCCTTTCAAAACTAATTTACAGTAAGCCCAGGGTACCACTAGTTTGCATTTTAGTACCACTTTTAATCTTAGCTAAAAGCAATCATTTTTACTATAGCAGGTTTCTACTTTGGTAGAATAAAATGTTTAATAAAAGTACTTTTATCATATAGCAGAAGGGCCTGGATTCTAACAGATATATGGTAAAAATCATGTTAAATTATATCAAGCTTTTAAAGACTGATCTGGATGACGTTGTGAAGAATTATAGAGCAATTAGTTTTCATGGAAAATCTCACATTCATATAGACAAAACAAATAAAAATGTATATGATTATTAGAAATAAAACAATACCAGGCAAAGACTTATAAAACAACATACAGTGGTCTCTGATAGAAAATTTCAAGGTAAGAATCAAAATTAAGAAAATACTTTTATTGTTTTTTCTCATTTTTTTAGTATCAAATAAAATAAACTGTGAGATTATTTGAATTATTGAACATTTAGTGTCTACCACATGAAAAACACTGTGCTGGGAACACTTTTTTTTGTAGGCACCATAGAAGCGTGTGCCATTTTCTCTTCCATTATTCCTTACTGGCTTACTTGAATGCACTCAGTGTCTGCCTTTTGTTAAAAGTAAAGCTCTCCAACATAAGGGAAGGGAAGCAAAAATAATATAAAAACAGGGAAGGGGACAAAACAGAAGAGACTCTTAAATATGGAGAACAAACAGAGGGTTACTGGAGGGGTTGTGGGAGGGGGATGGGCTAAATGGGTAGAGGACATTAGGGAATCTACTCCTGAAATCATTGTTGCACAATATGCTAACTAATTTGGATGTAAATTAAAAATAATTTTTTTAAATTAAAGCTCTCCATAGTTTGGCTATGCTAGAATGTATTATGCTAAGCAAAATAAGTCAATCAGAGAAAGACGAATACCATATGACTTCACGTGTATGTGGAATTTAAGAAACAAAACAGATGAACATATGGGAGGGAGGGGGAAAAAAGAGAAGAGAAGAGAAACAAACCACGAGAGACTCTTCATGATAGAGAACAAACTAAGGGTTGATGGAGGGCAGTGGGTGGGGGGGATGGGTATCGGCAGAGCACTTGTGATGAGCACGGGGTGCTGTCTGTGAGTGATGAATCTCTGAACTCTCCTGAAACCAACCTTGCACTGTATGTTAACTAACTCAAAATAAAATTTAAAGAAAGTAAAGCCCTTGGAGACATTTGATGTTAAAACTGTCATCACTTAATATGGACATCTTAATCATCAGCGTATCCCAAAAGATTTAAGGGCTGTGGGAATAATGAGTATTTAATCTGTAATATATATAATGTTGAGATAATGAAACTACAATCTTAATTTAAAAAATTGATCTATAAGAAAGAAAAAAAATGGATACTGTTGAACTTTATGTTTCATTTATTATATGGCACTCTATGGTATGGCACCAATTCCCATCTCACCATCTGTTCCAGAGCCCCTTCCAACATCAGCACAATCATCCATATCCTCTACCTTCCTGAAGACGCCAAAGGGGAGAACGTCCAGTTTCAGTGGAAGCAGGAAAGTCTGCATGTAGGCGAGGTGTATGAAGCCTGCTGGGCCTTAGATAACATCCTGATCATCAACTCAGCTCACAGACAAGTCATTTTAGAAGACAGTCTTGATCCAGTAGACACCGGCAACTGGCTTTTTTTCCCAGGAGCTACAGTTAAGGTTTGAGCTCTTTTTTGTTTCTTCTCCTCCACTCTAAGACCTAAAGCTTATTAATAAATCAAATCAAAGATAGCTATTCTTACCAAATCCATTGGTAAAGGAATAGGTAATATTCTTATTTATGTTACCTTCTCTTTTAAGGATGGGGAGTCATTGGTACAAAAACATTCACTTACTCATCCATTTAATAAGTATCTTTGAGGACTCACTGTGCATGCCTTGGCTGAGCCTAGAGAATATAACCACAGAAAGGCAGATATGTTTCTTCCCTTCACGTGGTTGTCAACTTAGTGGAGGTAGTTAGATATGTCAACATACACATATAAAACAACATAATTTCCATGATTTGCTGGGAAAGTTAGAGTGCCCTGGAAGTACAATATACAATACCAAGCCCAGACTCAAGCAATTAGGAAAGCATTCCAGATAGGGAATCTAAGCAGAGGTCGAAAGGTAATTTGGATTTGGCCAGGTGGGAGGAATAGTGTTTCTAAAATCAGAAATCTCATACATAAAAACTGGGCAGTGAGAGCACAAAGCAAAAGTCTTAGACAATGTTCAAAATAGTTGTCTAATATTTTGAGTCGAGACTTGGATTAGTTGAGTCTGGAGACGTGGCCAGTGACAAAACCTTGAAGGTCTTGCAAGCTGCTATAGAGTTTGAACTTTATCTTGGATGTGTTAGGGAGTCACTGAATTGCTTTTTTTAAATATATACCTTTTTATTTGATTTTTTAAAATATACTTTTGAGGATGGAGGATGGAATGGATGGGAGAATGTACATGTAGGGAGACCACGTAGGAAGCTTGTAACAGAAGTCCAGTGGGAGATCGTGTTGGCCAGACTTAGGGGAGAATGTGGATGGATTTCAGAGATTTTTAGGAGAGAGAATGGAGAAGATTGGGAACCAATTGAGATGATGAGGGAATAGCAGGTGTCGAGGACAAGATTTGGGCAGCTGGGCGGATGGCGGTGCCATTCATGGAAACAAGAAACAGAGAAAGAGAAGCAGGCTCACAGAAGTTGAATTCACTATGGAATGTTGATCTTCTTTTTTAATTGAGATATATTTGATATATAATATGGCAGTTTCAGGTGTGCAATATAATGAGTTAATATTTGCATATTTTGCAAAGTGATCATCATAATAAGGTTTGTTAACATCCATCAGCTCACATAGTTACAAAATTTCCTTCTTGTAATGAGAACTTTTAAGATCTATTCTCTTAGCAACTTTCAACTATGCAACACGGTATTATTAACTATAGTCAGTCTGCTGTACATTGTAGACATGTTGATCTTGATAACCCTGAGGACAGGCAAGAAGAAATATTAGTTGGGAATTTAGATAAAGCTATCAGGAACTCAGAGGAAGTTTGGCAATTATCAGCCTTTTGAATAGAAATTGAAGTCATGGGCTTGCCTGCCCAGGGTATGTGGAACAAAAACTTGTGCCTAGGTGATTATCAAGAATGCCATTAGACCCCTGACTGGACCCTCTCAAGTTTCCAATATATTAAAATAAAATGCAAATAAAGCTTAGAGAATTTTTTTTAAATGTGACTCACTGGCACAAAAAAATCTTGTGCTGTGGGAGGAGGTGAGATCACAGGAGTAAAAGCAAGTAGAATATAAACATCTAAGATGCACACCTCCTTTTTCAAATTCTAGAAAAAAGATTCAAAACTATTTAGAAACCCTTCAACACAGGAAGTCCCCTGACACAATAACTTCTTGTTTAACAGATCAAACGCTAGGCATTTTACTTTCAGTTGGTGAAGCCACACAATTGACTGACATTAGGAACAGACATCCTCCTTGCTCAGTATGGGAAAACACCCAGTAAACTGTATGGAAATTCCTTCTGACAAAGACTCTAAAACTTTGGTCCCTTTACAAAGAGTCCATGGATTCCTTTCATGTGGATGTAGAAAAGAACCTTTGTAAAGATATCCCATGTCATATCCCACTACCACTTGATTAAGAAGGATTTCTGTTGACGTTGTTCAACATTGGCAAGAAGACACGAAAACCCAGGAAACACATGGAGACCTAAGGTCCTGGGATTCACATCCTTTTCCTATGATGATCATTTATCACTTCGACTCAGTAGCCTTTACTGTAGAAATGCAATTTTTTTGCCTTGTTTTATAAGCTGTTATACTAATCTAATTAGCCATTCAGTTTCTTAATCGTTTGTATTGTATCCCACCCATGATAAAAATGCATGAAATGTGGTTTTGCTTCAGTAGTGATGTTCAATTATATTACAAGTTTGTGTGGGTTATAGTTTTGCTTTGTGGTCCATCATCCTACTCCCAAACTTACCATTCACACATTTGAGACTTGACCAGTGACCTACGAAAAAAACCACTGTAGTAATGATATGTATCATGCTCTTTGACTTGGCTATCAGGTAGAAATTTTTCTCTGATGTTTCTTTCTGAAAACTCTTTTTAAAACTAAGAGTTGTCATTTTAAATAATCTGCATATCTATGCTTTTGCTTTCTGGCTCAAACATCTGAGCATGAAAAAAAATGCTTTTGCTGGGTGATGTGAAGTTCTAGACATAAAAACTTTATATAAACTGTATGAAATTTCTTCATTAAATACGGCTCCTTGGAGTGCCTGGATGGTTCAGTCAGTTAAGCATCTGACTTCAGCTCAGGTCATGATCTCATGGTTTGTGGGTTCAAGCCCCGTGTCAGGCTCTGTGCTGACAGGTCAGAGCCTGGAGCCTGCTTTGGATTCTGTCTCTCTCTCTCTCTTTCTCTCTCTCTGCCTCTCCACTGCTTACACTCTCTCTCTCTCTTTCTCAAAAATAGACATTTAAAAAAATTTAAATATTGCTCATTTACTTAGTGGCCTCTGAAATGAAAATTGAATACAAACACTTAAAAAGCATAAGCATATCTCCATGTTCCTGTTGAACCAGGGCATGTTGTAAACATTGCTTTACTTTGGACTTTAAGTTTTGAGGATTATGTTTGTTTGCTTGCTCTATTTACATATTATCTTTTCTGTGTTCAGTAAAAGTTTCCAAGATGTTTACATCTTAACTAAATTAAAGAGTGAGCCTAACAGCAATTGAGAAAGTATGCTTAATTACAAAATGATTTAGTTAAGGAAAAAAATGTCCATGTATATATATATATATCCTCTCATATAATTTTATCTTTATAAACGTGTTAGAGCAGGTGCTATATTAGCTCCATTTTACAGACGTGGAAAGTGGACATAGAGGTGTTGAGTAACGTGTCCAAAATATCCTTCTCACCCATGGGAGAGCCAGGATTCAAATATAGGAATCTTACTTAATCTTGATTTCAGTCACCACATAGCTTTGCTCTTACAGGTCATAAATATAAAGTGGCGTGATTCTGTTTGTACCAGGTTTCTTCTCCACATCCATTAGTTAAATTATCTGCCCATTTTCTTCCCTATCACTCTCTGACTATAGGTTAAAAGATTCTTACCCTATTTCTTGATCTTGCTCCAGCTTTATTCCATTTGTAGTGCATGTTCCTTTCTCCAGATGACTGATTTTTATACATTAGAATTTGGTAAATTCAGCCCAAGCACTGGTCTCTTTCTTCTCTTCCACACTGTAACAGTTGATTTCATGTTCATAGTCCTAGCTATTGGTCCATCACAGGTATTGACTGCTGACCTAGAGTGAACTTAGGGGATGGGAGTATTAAAATGTCTTCCTTATGGAAGCAAGAGGCATTTGCAGTAATCTGTATGGGAGGTGAAATAGCATAAGAATGGTGGCATGATCACAAAAGAAAAATTGACAGTCTCACAGCAGCGGCCTGCCTGTGACAAAGGTGTTAAGAGACAAGGGTCATACAAATGGATGCCACTGACAAAAATTCCTGCATCATTCTTTCATAGAAATGCCATGACGATGCTCCCCCCATCCTCAATACCTTTGATGGCCTTGTGTTTGGACCTAGAGGATGCTCCCTAGCGTGTTAATTCAAGGCCCTTTCCGATCTAGGTCCAGCCTAACTTCTCATCCTTGTCTCCTGCTCCTCTGTGCTCCAGCCTCACACAGTACTGCATTTCATGCTCCCACACTTCAAACCTACTTTTCCACTGTTATTTTTTCTCTGCCTAGTAATTCCCAGCATCCTTAAGGACCCAGTTCCAGTGTCATTGTCTGTGTGAGCTTTTGCATAGTAATGTCTCCCTCCTCTCTGTGTTTGTGTAACTATTAGATTGAACAAGCAGGAGGTGGGGTTGGAGGCTGGCTTTGGAAAACAAGTACCTCTGTGTCCCCCAGTGACCATTCAGATTCAGTCTGACAGCTTCTTTATCTCTGCCCTCTTTGTGGGTTCCAAGACTGCTGATAGACCAAATAAGTCATCCAATCACTTTAGTCTCCAAAGCAATCTCAGTTCAATCACAGATATGATCAGTTTACTATTGTAATCTAAGCTCCAAGCTTCATCTGTAGCTTTTCCCCTCCTCCAGCTTAGGTCTGCTGCAAGGGGGATGGAGGCGGTGATCAGCTCCTTCTCCTTCCTCACCACCCTCATGAGTTTCGGCCTCTGAACCCTCCAGGGCTGGGTCTGCAGGAAGGAGAAGAGGCAAGAGGCAGATATTGTTAGAAGCTGGAATCAACTGCTTTCTTGGCCTAGCAAGAAATCAAAGATGGCTCTCTCGTCAGTCTACCTTTGGGCTCTTTGGAAATCTCCCCACTCCTCACTAATGCTAGGGAATCTCTCACCTGCCTTTCTTCAATCCATGTCTCATGTCTGCGTGCATTTTCAGCCACTGGGCCTCTGGCTAATGACTACAACCTCTTTCTACTGTCACCTCTCCAGGGAGCCATTTGGGGGAGGATCTTAGAAAAACTAAGATCTTGTGTCCATGGGCCCAAGCCTACTCTATAGTAAATACACGCCTTGGATCAGTGATTGGGAGGAGAGTTATTATTTCTAAGCACAGCCCTCTTCCCCAGCCATCTTCCAGGCAGCTCCAGGCACTGGTCCAAGCCCATACAGTATACTGTCCAAGTGCTTTCCTCAAGGTCCAATGCCCCACGTTTGAGGAGAGAAGAAGGTACCCTCCTCCCCTGATACAGTCATGGATGGGACCCGCAGTTTACCTCCAACCCTCTCTAAAGAAATCCTCTCTCTGCTGTCCAGCTTCCTAGTCACGTTAACTTCGAGCTTGTATACCTGCAATGTGAGTGAGTGACTAAGCCCTTTTACCACCTCTTTCACTAGCCACTAGGGTGGCTCAGTCGGTTGAGCGTCTGACTTCAGCTCAGGTCATGATCTCACGGTCTGTGAGTTCGGGCCCCACGTCGGGCTCTGTGCTGACAGCTCAGGGCCTGGAGCCTGCTTTGGATTCTGTGTCTCCCTCTCCCTATGCCCCTCCCCTGCTCATGCTCTGTCTCTGTCAAAAATAAATAAACATTAAAAAAAAAAAAGAATGTGAAGTAGTTGCCACCTATTTTCTTGGGTCCTCAAGATACAAAACTAGTTCCATTTCAATATCCTGTTACATGGGACATATACCTCTATGAAAGAATTGATAACATTGCTTTCCAGTTATTTATGTTTCTGTCTCCTTGGTTAGAAAGTTAGCTTCTTAAGATCAGGGACTATTTCAACCATTTTTGAATCTCCAGTGTTTGGCACATGATGGATTGTGTTAGATGTTAACTGAATGAATAAAAAGCTGGAAAAATACCAAGATCTAGTTACGAATATGAATTCGTATTCAATTCTAGTTATGTATGAATTCTGGTTACTAAATGAATTTCGTATTCAATAATGACTTGAAGGCAGCTGAAGATACTGTGAATGGAACTAGAGACAGTACAACTGTTAAGAAAGTGGGCTTAACTATATGGGTTCAAGTCTTGGCTTTACCATTTATTAGCCATGTGTTTGGGGGCAACTTATTTAACCTCTCAGTTCCTCAGTGTCCTCATCTGAAACAGGGATAATAATAGTATTCACCCCCAAGCTGTGATGATTAAGTAAGAAAATACATATAAAACTCTTAGAACAGTCGTTGGCACATAGAAAGTGTTTAAAAAATATGTCTTCTTTATTGAAACTTTGAGAATAAGCTCCACAGGATGTGAATATAGAGGAAAATATGTAGAAGGCAAAGGATTGAGCCAATGGCTCTGATAATGAGGATGGAGGAAAAATAGGATAGAAAAATATAGACCTCACAAATTATGTCATCCTTATATGTCACTGAAGTACTATCAGAATAAATACATTAAAATGATTAGGCTGAACACAAGTGTTGCCCATATATGTAAGCTTTGGCAGGCAAAATAAATGGTTTCCAGTGGAATTAAATTTCAGTACCATTGATGTGATTGGAATTATTAATAGTTTTTTTAAGTTTATTTATTTATTTTGAAAGAGAGCATGAGTGTATGAGAGGGGGAGGGGGAGAGAGAGAATCCCAAGCAGGCTCCACACTGTCAGCACAGAGCCCAATGCAGGGCTCAGACTCATGAACTGTGAGATTGTGACCTGAGCTGAGATCAAAAGTCGGTTGCTTAACTGACTGAGCCACCCAGGCTCTTCAATAGTAGGTTTGATTTTTTAAACACTACGGTTCATAAAACAAGGGAATAAAAGTAGTGAGTATGTAAAATGTCTAGCTGATGATTTTGAAAATGATGTTTGGGAGTGTCAGGTCAAATAGGAAAGATGAGAATGTTTCACATTCTCAGTACATATTTGTCTTCTTTAGATTTTTTTTTTTAGTTTCTTTGGGAATATTTAATTCATTTCATCTGAGCCTGTTCTTATTTATCTCAAGTAGGGCAGAATGATATAAGACCAAATAGAGTAATTAACTTAAGGAGTTTATGTGATCTGGAGAATTGCAATTATAGATCACCAGTTTAAATCTGTCCTGGGTTGGTAGAAGGCCATTACCATCTGTTGGCTCTTTAGTAATTAATATGAAATAGATGTGTAACAGTATTGGCTTTTAATATAAAATCTGGCCTAATATTTGTGCTTTTTGATTCGGCATTGGTAAGCTGCAAGAGGTTATGGAATTAATATGTTCTCCCTATACAGCTTTCTCTATTTTTCCTCCATTCTCTTTCCAAGTTCATGGCCTTGCCTGACTCATCTTCCAATGTTTTTCTAGAAGTCTTGCCCATGTGGAAGAAAAAGCACACCACATTCTTATGCTTCTAATTACCATCATGATGTTTTATTTCCCGCAAATCCCTAAGCAGCCCTTTGTTCATGACCAAGTAGGTGGGGCTCTAAATGCCAATAAATACAGTGCTGCAAGTTAAAAAGCTCCCCAGAGCACCACCCTCATTAGCAATCTCCCAGAGTAAGCAGATCATGGACTCCTAAGGCAAGCTGACTGAACCCACTCAATATTGAATCACCTGTCTTAATTATTGGTTAAGATTATTTTGCCTTCATTTACAGAATATTGCATCCCTTTTCAGCTTTTACAGATGATTTCTAGAATAATCAAGAATTGTCAGTTGTTCCTATTCAAAAGATACAGAGGACACTCTACCAGTTCATCTGCAGTTGCTGGAAAAACTATCACTACCACGGCCGCCATCATATGGTATTGCCTCTCTCTGGCAGGTGGCTTTGGGTGTTTGTGCCACATTCCTCATGCCTGAAGCATGGGAACGATCAATCTTAGGGCAGCCTCTGGTGCTCCAGCCCTACAACAGTGGTCTTGGTTTTGCCATCAAGGTTTAAGGGAAATGAACCGATTTTTTAGCCCTTTCCATTTAAGACCTATAGTATCAAGGATCAGCATTTCACCTTGGGTAGGACTCTCGTATCCAGGAATGATACTTACACTAGCATGGATACTAGATCGTAATACATAATAATAGTAACCCTATGATGGTAAATCATAGTAGCAACAATAATAGGAGTGGTAGTGATGATGGCATTAGGTAGTAATGATGGAGTAAGGAGTGGCATTTCATGAATGCTTCTTAGGTGCCAGAACTATGAGGAAGGCCTTATCATCCAAGTTTTAAATCTATAGTAGAGGGGCGCCTGGGTGGCTCAGTCGGTTGAGTGTCCAACTTCGGCTCAGGTCATGATCTCACAGTTCGTGGGTTTGAGCCTCGCATCAGGCTCTGTGCTGACCGCTTGCTCAGAGCCTGGAGCCTGCTTCAGATTCTGTGTCTCCTACTCTCTCTGCTCCTCCCCCGTTCATGCTTTGTCTCACTCTGTTTCTCAAAAATAAATAAATGTAAAAAAAAATTTTTTTTAATAAATCTATAGTAGATAAACACAGGGTGTCTGTAAATGGAGGGCTAGCACTCCCATTTTCCTTAGTCACTCTTGAAACATCTGGACAAATCCACCAAAGTCATCTCTTTCCAGCTCCTCAAACATACATCCTGCAATTTGAGAACATCCTTAATTTCACGTTCAAAGAGAAACACTAAATGTAAGTTTTTGATGGACCAGCCTGGAGCTGCTGCAGCCTCCTTTCCGAAACTCACTGTCAAAGAGAAGGGCCCAGACATCAAGGAAGTGCTCAGAGGAGAACCCAGGGACAAAGGATGAGGAAAGAGCTGTGAGCAAGTTTTTTGGTTTTGTTTTTTTTTCCTTCTGTTTTCTCGTGTTTTAATAGTACCCCATGAAAGCAAAGTCTCCAAATGAATCTCTATACCATGGAGGTGGATAGTAGTCAAGCAGGAGCTTCATTTTGTTTGTTTACCCTTATCTTTGATGGCAGCCAAAATTTGTATTTTGAAGGCATGAATCATTTGTGACTCTTTGGTATCTGTGTACGTGTGTGTGTGAGAGTGTCTGTGTGTGTGTGTGGGGGGGTGTGTGTGTTTTGCTCACTCACCATTAATAAATGTTTATATCTGCTCAGCTGGCCTGGTTACTCTCATCTTGCAAAGGCATAAATCACTGGCTTCTGTCAACTCTGGAATTGACCCACAGATTAAATGCAGATCGCTGTCAGATAGGTGCTATTCCCCATATTTTTTATTTTTAAAAAATCTTCCCACTCTGATTGCTGTGCCTGAACCTGCTAATCTTTCTCTATTTATTACCCTAGTTCATTGTGTGGATAGCAAAGAATTCCAGATTACTCCTTCTCCACATTTATGTCAACTTGTGGTGAGAAGTAAATCAATGTTAAATGTCATAGACTCTGTTCTGAAGGTTTGTCCTTTAGAATAGGCTGTGATTTGATCCCATGTATTTAAAAGAAATTTTCTTAAAAAGTAATCTTTTTACTTTTTTGAATTTATGCCAGGGATTTAGAGTTATTAAGTATACAGAATTTAGAAAGGCCATACGTTAATCTTTTCTCTATTACAACTTGCATTTAGACGGATTGCCTCCTCTTTACTATATCTACTGTTGATAAATATGCAATAATAATGACAATTTTCCTGTTTAACAAACACCAAAGGCCCTAATGAAGACAAGAGCCATTAGGTAAATCAACAACCCATTAAGGAGAAACATCAAGTCTGAACAGGAGAGTCTATTAATTTTCTTATAGCTCGTGTACATTAAGCATTTGCCAAATTCATTGTCCCAGTGGACGCTAGGCAAATCTCCAGTCCTGAATAAGAATTGGAGCTTTCATTCTGAGATTCTGCTGTCACCTAACACTTTTGCCACAAATTGTTGTATTGTTAATGGAGAATAAAGGTCATTATGTCCAAATTATGAAAAAATGTAAATTAATTTGTCTGAAAATTTAAAGTCTTAATACAATTTGAGGCTAATGAAAACAAATCTAAGACAAATGGCACAAGGAATGATCACACTTAAAGCAGAATTCACTTTTAAAATCTGCATTTTGGGGGATATGTGCCCCTGGCAGATCGATACCTGCCTACTATAATGCCCAAGTTGTCTTCCAGAAATTAAGCACTCCAGAAACGTTTTCAAAAATCTATTCAATGATTTAGTTTTTTAGAGTACAAGAACAAACAGGAGGAAATCAGATAAGCTTTCCAGAAATGTGCTTTGCAAGTCGCTGTGCTGGAAACTATCTGGTGTGTAACTTGAGGGATTTGAGTCCCGGCTCTCTAATGAGGATAAACCTGAGCTCAGTAAGACTTGTGGCTAGTCCATGTTCCCATGTCTTTTTCCATTAAGAATCGGAATGTTAACTATGACTTTCTGGCTAGATTCCAGCTTGGTTAATTGCATGCTGTCTACCTAAATTCCCTTTGCCTGGGATGTTCTTCACTTTGGATTGCATTGCTCTTATTGTCATGTTTCCCCCAAGAGGTGGATGCATGACATTGTAGAATGAGCCAGAATATAATTTGTCAAGCTAATAAGAGTACTTTGGGGATGAAGGGTTAAACATAAGTAGTGTGCTTTTCACAATTTCCCTCCAATGCTGCCTATTTGTACAGTAATTAATGTGGAATAGCATTAGTGAAACATGGAATTGAGCCAAATCACCATGACAAGGGTGGCAATAACACGGACTCCAGTAATTTTGATAAATTCTACCGAAAATAACTATTCAAACAAATCTCAAGAGCCTCCCTGACTGATGCACCCTTTATTTTGTTTGTTTGTTTTGGTCTGAAGCTGACATATTTAATTGCTAATTAATTAAAGTAAGGTTTGTTAAGTGAATGAATGAAAATGGGGGCAATTTGCTGATTTCCTGAGATTCACTAGTCTTTAGTAGGCATGCTACCTACAGTATCTCATCTAATCCTCACAATTACTCCCATTTCACAGATGAAAAAACAGCCAGAGAGGCCAAATGGATTCCCCAAGATCAAACCATTTTAGTTTTCGTAGCCAAGTATGTTTTACTATAAAGCCAGCCCTTTTCATTCCTTAGTCTCTTGCAGCCTCCCACGTTGTGCCTGGCATCCTCAGCCTTAATTTGAGAAGGCAAGTCTGAAAACCTCAGACCCTGTGAAACTCAAGTTGATCCCCACAGACAAGGTTAACAACTGCCCTATGGAATTTTACATTGTTATTCTTACTCTCATTACTCCAATTCAAATCTGTCACTATTGCCATTTTAGAGTTGTCATAACTATTGCCAAGTAATTATACACTTGTCACAAAATATACCATAAATCGAATCTTTATGAATCTTGGTACGAAGTGGTTCAAATGTGAATGCTGAACGAATCCAGAAAATAATGAGAAAAAAAATACTCTTTAAGCTCCCTAAAATTCACTCACCATGGTTGAATCTATTGTGTTGACTAGAGAAAATGCACTTCAGCCCTCCTGCACCTGGACTGTGTTCATGGCCAAGTTTTTGGTTTTTTAACTGGCATTAAATTACCTAGAAATTGAATGTGTGGAAAATGACAGAAATTCATTTTGGCTCATGAGAGAAATCATTCTTTTCCTATTTTGATTTTTTAAATACAGCATGAAAGTCTGTACCTTTAAAGACAATTGAACCAGGATGTAGAAAATATGTATTTCTATGTGATAATAGCTATAGCACAGTGAAAGGCTTAGGAAACACAATGATGTGCAGGCTGTAAGTCAGTCACTTTCTAATCACTCAGTCACACATCTCACTTTAATCCAGAAACTCCTATACCAATATATTTTATTTCCAGCCAGGCTTTGGCTAATTTATGACTCTGCCAACAATGCCATTTTAATTAATTTTATTCATCTTATTTCTCTTTCCTCTGCTCCTCACATCTCATCTATTTGCATTGCCTAGATTTTAATTAAAAAACCTCTCCTCTCTAAGGAGCAATCTGAAGTGGCAAAAATAATCACTTAAAATATTACAGTCATTAAAAAATTGGCTGTGGTGGAAGCCATGCATTTTCAATTTTCCTACAAATGATGTTTTAGCTTCCTTTTAAAGTGCACTTTGTATCTGAATTGTCTGCCACCAGCCAGCTTGGCTATCAAAAATGGTCTTCCAGCTGGGTGGGCTGAGTGACAACTCCTTAATGGAGGAAATGGATGGCTCTCTGCTCATGTGGAGGGGAAGCCATACCAGGCAGATTTCATTCCATCTGCCACCAGCTCTCTGCAAGCTGGCATTGCCCAAATGCCCAATATACTCATTCCAAAGAAAAGGGTATCGTCAAAAAAATAAATTGTAACGCTACAGATGCCTGAAAGAATCATGGGGGGCCATTAGACCCTAGGGAGGTAATATTAAGAGGTGCCTCAGTGTTCATCTTTGACGAAAACCTAATTAAACTATGATGGGGGCGATTGCAAGTCCTTTTACAAGTACAGAGGTGAAGTCATTACCATTTTCAGCAGAGTATAGGCAGCAACCTTAGAAAAATGCTATCCTGAATTGTGGCCAAGGACTTGTTATATTGGGGAATTTGCACTGATGTTTCCTGTTGATGCTTTTCTGAATGGCAAATTCTTGTCACTTAGCTACACTGTGTTCTGCTTTTCAAGTAAAGGAAACCCATTTAACTGCAAAGTAGGAAAGTAGTTTCGTTTGACAAATACAAACAAATAAGGACTATATTTAAGGGATTTTTAAAAATTGGGGCTCTCTAGGGGCACCTGGGTGGCTCAGTCGGTTAAGTGTCCGACTTCGGCTCAGGTCATGATCTTGTGGTCCGTGAGTTCGAGCCCCGCTTCGGGCTCTGTGCAGACAGCTCAGAGCCTGGAGCCTGTTTCAGATTCTGTGTCTCCCTCTCTATCTGTCCCTCCCCTGCTCATGCTCTGTCTCTCTCTCTCTGTCTCAAAAATAAATAAATGTTAAAAAAATTAAAAAAAAATTGGGGATCTCTAGTACTTAGAAGTATAAAGTATATGTCATTGATCAGTGCTAAAATAGTGACACAAAGTAAAAATAATTATAATTAATATCATAATTAATGTACCTTATGAGGGCTAGACATAGAAATGTTTAGAGCCATCTTCAGAACTTATACTTTTATTTTGCCCCAAATACATGCTTAGTTACCTGATATATAGTCACCATAAGTCAGTCAAAAGCTATGACTCAAGAAATAAAATTTTATGATTGTTTGCTCAAAAAAAATCTGATAGATTTTTAGTATACTCAGAGTACTCCTGAATTCCAAAATATTCTTGTTTTTATCATTTCAAGAGCTCATGTATTTCACAAAGTTAGACATTCTACTTTCCTTTGAACTTGTTTAGATTTTTATTGTTATTGCATATAAATGACATGAGTTTGAATAGATGCTGAACAAGAACAGCTGGGTATTAAAATCACTGAAAGCAATTTCCTGAAATTCTTTTCATACTTTCAATGTGCATTTTGCTTGGATCTTAAACATAATATACTGATAATATACAATGCAAGTTCTTCCGTAAGAAAAGTGGCAACAAGTATCTTGCATTATTAAATTTTCCTGTCCTTGGAGAATTTTTGGTAATCTGCCAAAATTTGGAGGACTTTTAAAGTTCTAATTGATGGTTCTATCTGCTCTTAAAGTGAATGAATGTTGCAGTATTTTTACCATATGATATTGTGGGTCATATTCTTTCACATTTTACTAAGGGTTTTAAGTTGATCTGAAGAATTTTAATGACTATTCTAATGAGAAACACAATTAAAAATAGATTTAAATATGTTTCCATTTCTCTATCACCTACTGCTAAGAGTATGGAATATAATATCTTATTTTTGGCAAAAATATATATTCAGAAATAAAATAGTGATTATTTTATACCAACAGAAGTTTTAAAAACACACTTCCATATGCAATATTACTTGTGCTTCTAACAACATCTGTAAGGAATAGATATTATTGATACTACTCTATAGCTTGAGAAACTGAGGCCTAGAGGGGTAACGGACTTATGCAAAATGCGTAGCTATTAAGTAGAGTAAATGTATTTGAACACACCTTCTGATTCCCTTCCTCAAACTCCTTGAGGATGGATAGTAACTGAGTTTTCATTCTTTGCCATCTTGATTGTGTTTCGTTTCTAGTATTTTGTTCTTTTCCAACTTTCATCTCCTCAATTCATGTAAGTGCTGAATTAATTGAGGTAGATTTTAGGGGAGGGTTCAAGTAACCCCATAACCAAGGAGGCCATGAATTCCTGTCCAGAAGCAGAGATGCCGTATCAAACAAGCAGAGGTCCAGGGATTCTATCCCAATCCAAATGCATTCAGGCATAAATTCTTAGTTTGGAGAATATCTTGGAAACCAGGCCCATTCTAAGATTTTGAGCCCCTGTGACCAATCCTAAAATAGAAATCACATGAAACTCTAACTTGCCTTGTAACTGATTTAGGAATCCTCAGAATGAGAACCCTAAACTGTCCCTCTGCCTTTCACAGGATTCTTTTTTTTTTCTTGATGTTTATTTCATTTTGAGAGAGAGAGAGAGAGAGAGAGAGAGCGCACAAGCAGGGAGGGGCAGGGAGAGAGGGAGATACAGAATCCAAAACAGGCTCCAGGCTCCAAGTTATCAGCATAGAACCTAATGCGGGGATCGAACCCATGAACCGTGAGATCATGACCTGAGCCGAAGTCGGACAATTAACCAACTGAGCCACTCAGGCACACCTCCCCTCCTTTCACAGGATTCTTAAGTACAGGGTCAGTATACAGTCAAATTCTCAGGCCCATCCCTGCCCATTCCTGCTCAGATGGCTCAGGAATGCACCAGTTTCACACAAACTATCCTCTATTTTATAGGCCAAATTACCTTGCTGGTTGGCATTACCCTCACTCCAAACTTTGAACACATTGGGTTCTGCTCACAATGGCAGAGGCAAAAATTGTGTCTTGCTGTCCTCAGCACAGTGGGGAGTCGAGGAGCCATCCGTTGCCCTGTGTGTGTGTGTGTGTGTGTGTGTGTGTGTGTGTGTGTGTGTGTTCTGTGCATCTCCAGGCCCTACTGCCCAGAAAATGACAGCCCCATCATGCTAAGAACTAGGGGAGGTTGGGCTGCCTCCTGCTGGGTTGTGGCTCTTTACTTTGCATGTGTCACAACCCTTTTTTTGGTAACATGTTGCAGCACTAAGACTATGAAGAAGAGAATATTCAAAGATCAGTACTTCTTCTCTACACCCAGAGGACTTTGGGCCTATTTAGGAAGGGAGAAAAGAGCTAACTGTGAATCTTCTCTTAAACCTGACAGACAGGATTAGGAGATTTGCAGTGCAAAGGCTAACACTATTAGAAACCACTGCCCTGTTTGTTTGGATTTAGATTTGGCATTATTATTCTTTTACTACAAGTTGTTAAAAAACAGCTCCTTCCCTATTGAAATAATAAAACTATGCTAAAAACTATACCATTGTATCCTTCATGGAAACTTGCCAAAGACAGATTCTACTAGTTATTATATCCTATCATAGTAGCATGAAAATTGATTAACGTTCAATTAAGGTATTACTATTTTTTTTAAATTGCTTTATTTATTCTTGATGTGATAAATATTACATGTGTTTCATATGCTGGCACTGCTGTAATTACAGTGTCAAAAATGTATATTTGGTAGATAATTTTCAATAATTATATAATTACAAATGGTCTATTCAACTACCAAATGTATTTCATAACAGCAAAATAACTAACAAAAAGATCCTTTAAAATTATTTCTATTTTTCTAAAACAACTGATTTTAATTTTTTGAAATAAGTTTAACAATATGCAGTTAAACAATATCTAGATTTGTCACGACTCTTTTAACCTCAATTTTCCAACTCAGCTAAATTAAAATATATATCAAATACCTTAATAATATAAATTTTTGAAGAGTAGCAAAACAACTATTTGTAACACGGAGTCTTAAAATATTAACAAACAATTCTGAAGCAAATGGAACCAAAATTTAAATAATTAAATTGATATTTAGCCAGTAATGACCAAGGTTTCATGTTAAGTGATCACTCTTTTTATTGTGTAAATTGTAACGAAATTACTCTGTGTTCATATACAAAGATGTTTCATGTATGGCTTTTCCTTAGACAATGACTAAATGTGTCCTTTGCACTGATACCAGAGTCCTTATATTAATTCCAGATAAACATACATGACAGTTGTTCAGGATTCCAGAATGTGAAGATAATTGTGAAAAACGTTATTTAGAGTTCAGTGGATTTATTAGGAAAGTAATCTTTTTCTAGTTAGCATTTGGGGTCTTTACAGGATAAGAGTAGTAGATTCTTGAGTTTTGCCTTTGACAGTTTCTGTTTACTGTTAAATAAACTGAACCCTAGTTTTGATTGGTTTGTGTGGGTTAAGGATCACATATAATGAGCTCAGTTTAGCATCCATGAATAATGTGTATTCACTGTGGTGGAAGAAGATTCTCAGGCAGGTGATGCATGCTATACATTACAGTATGATCTAAGATGATGACAAGCTCTGTGAGTGAGCCTTATGTGTTAGCGCTGTGAAATGACTTCCCCAAGATCAGATGCTCTGAATCTCTTGAACTTCTGGAAAGCTTCTGGAAGCTTTATTTACTCTTTCAGTACAGTACTCTGATTCTTCCCTCAATTGATTTTATCAGCCATAGCCAGTTTAATTACCATAAAACATTTCTTTGCATACATTACTCCCCTATTTTAGGACACCACTGCCAACAGAATATGATAGAGATCTCTTAGACCACTACTTGAGATTTTACTCTTAGTCTCCAGTCCAATTCTCAAATCTTGCCTACTTATCACTTTTGTTGTTCATTCATATGTGTCATTCAACTTGAATCTTTTTCTGTCCTTTAAAGCAAGTTGAGGACCTGTTCATCCATGAAGCCTATGCATTTAGACCAGCCCTGGACAGTGATTCGTACCTTGTCTCATTCATTAGCATTTACCATCTGCTTTCTAGCATTGAGAAATATCTCTGGTATCTCTCAATGAGACTGGGATTTTTTGAGAGTCAAGACTATGTATTATTATACTTCATTATAAACTCCTTTCTCCAATGCCTTCCTTAATACCTTCTACATAGTGAGTTCTCCATAAAAGATTAATTGATTACTTGAAAAGACATAGCCCATATAATTCATTCATTCATTTGTTGAATTATTCAACAAATATTTTTTAATTCCGACTATAAGGCAAGCATTGTATTTACAGCAAGAAACAAAATGGACATTATCCCTGCTCTGTAGAACTTAGAGTCGCTGGACCCAATATTTTCTGTCCAATTACTTTCCTTCGTTTCTATTTCATTTTCAGAATATATAAAGCCTAAAAGAATGTTTGATCTTTCTTTTATTAGTATTTCTGTAATATGACTTACTACCAAAAAGTAGTTATTAAAAACTTACATTTTTTAAAAACTAAACATTCAGTTTTCTCAGAGTTTGATCTTACCTTTGACTATTCACTTTAAGCTGAAAAACTATAGGGTAAAAAATATCACAAGAAATACTTTGTTTTTAAATTTTTTGTAAACCTTGTGCTCTTTGGGAGAATAACAAAGATTTTGATTTCCCAGCTCCTTATTGTAAGCATCACACACTACTTATGTCTTGTCAGAAACTTTTACTCAAAAGGTAGCTGAGAATATACGATCATATCAGGGATTACTTTGACCTTTTCTGTATTCCCTGTTTTGATTAGCTGGCTTTTCTACTCACATTCCATTTACAGACAAATTGTGAAAGGTGTGAATGGCAAGCCAGAAATATATAGAATATTGAAAAGGTCAGTGTGATTTAGCCCATAAGCACGGTATTGAAAATATATGACAAGTCATTATCACACTTAATTCCCATGACAAGGACTGGGCGAAGATGGGAAATTATGCCAATTAAAATATTCTTGTTTCATACTGAAGACTGGAGTGGCAAAGCTCAAATAGCCTCTTGACTCCTTTTTTGTGATAACTTAATAAGTTAGAAAGAAATTGTAATTGAATTAAATAAGACAAAAAAAGAGGTAACAAGCTCTTCTGATTTGAGAGTCCATCATAGAGGGAATAGTATAATGACTTCTCTAAAAACTCTAATTATACATGAGTAAGACAGATACAGCTACAAAACCAATTCAACAGCCACCCCATGTTCTCTTTTCATCTACAGCATAGCTGTCAGTCAGATGGGAATTCCATTTATTTCCATGGAAATGAAGGCAGTGAGTTCAATTTTGCCACCACCCGGGATGTAGATCTTTCTACAGAAGATATTCAAGAGCAGTGGTCAGAAGAATTTGAGAGCCAGCCTACAGGGTAAGTAATTGCTATCTCCCATGCTGTGCATAGCACTTATATTTATTCCACTGGACATATTTTAAATGCATATTACTCAATAGCAAAAGCATAGTTAAATTAGTGCTGATTATTCTTATCATAGGACAAATGGGTCACACTTGTCCTAAGCATTCTTTATTAAATAATCAACTATTTTTATGTGTATTGAAATTTTATAATTGCAAATACCTTTTAACTTCAGCTGAATGCTTCTATCTCATTTTTCATTTATTCAGCTTTTACTGGGACTAAGTCTTTTTCATTGTGTATAGGATACAAAATCTTTCCACTGCTGTTACATTGAGACTTGCAGTTGTCTTCCTGGAGCCGGAGATTTATAGATGCTGCTACCTGATTTTCTGTGGAATGTGGTTTTGGTCTATAAAAATAGTTTAGGGAGTAAAATTTATCTTTGAAAGATTTTTAAAAAAGGAATATGGGACTGACGTTGAAGAAGAAGAAAGCTAAAACAATGAGGGAGGTTTGGTGGTGGTATTTTCTGGCCATTCTGAGCTGTGTGCCTTCTTCTGGGTCTTGTGTCCCTAAGATAGTTCCTATTAATTGAGGAGCATATTCCCGGAAGTTAAAGTTGAAAAAAGTTAGTAGGTTAAGAGAATCTAAATTTATAAGGTAGTGTGAGTAGGAAGGAAATTCTAGAAGTGTTTTTTTTTTTTCAGTAAACACATGTGATCAGGTCCTTATTGTTTAGTGTATATTTTCTAAGACTATGATGGAGATGAATGAAGTTAACATAAAGTATAATTCTATAATGAATATAAAATAGCAATAATTTAACTGTTAACTTTGAGAAACTTTTTCCAGAACACAACATTTGAGGTGGTCGTGTCTCTCTGATTTCAACAAATAAAATCAAAACCGGATGGAACCAAAAGGCAAGAAGTGCCCAAGAGTGCAAGAAGGCCATGGCTCTCTTGGGTTCCGTGCCTCCCATGCATTTCCCGGGAGTGCATTCAGACCCAACAGGATAGAAATCTGGCTAGCAGCCTGAGCTGCCACTGCCCCTGTGACCTTTTGCTGCCACATCAGGGTCTTTCACTATTGAAAGCTAGATTTCTGCTGTGGCTCTTCACTGCCTCAGGGAAGTTCAGCCTGTGGGGCAGGCCAGGTATGCCTCTGAGGGAGATTCACACTTTAAGGGAGCCAATTCCTTCAGAGCCTAGCAGTGATGGTCAGGCCCTTCAGTCCATAAAGCTTCCTGGCACCGTTGAAGTTCCATGTCTAGTGTGACTTCGGTTTCTCCTTGAGGGACCCACACCTACTATTCACCTATTTCATCTACATCTACATTTCATCTCCCCCAGGAGATCCTACACAGGGCTCATTCTAATCCCCTTACAAACGGGTGGGCTTTGATGGGGTCCAGAATTTTGACAATGCAAGCAAGACTTCTTTACCTGTCTTTTGGAGATAAAGAATCATCACCAGCGTATCAGTTCTCTCTTTCTGATTCCTGATACAAAAGACCAATTCAAAACCCTTTCCTGGTTATGGAGCTTGACTGCCTATAAGAGAATCCTGAATCTTGAAGCACAAGACACTCATTGACCCTCACTCGTCCATCTCTCCAAGCTAATATCATCCATGCAGTAGTGATGAGTCATCCCCTTCATTGGATGTCCCCCACATCCCCTGGGGACTCCAGTGGTTCCCAGTGATACCCAGCCCCATATAAAATTTATTTTTATTTTTTTAAAGTTAATTTATATATTTTGAGAAAGAGAGAGAGCATAAGTGGAGGGGGGTGGAATGCAGAAAGAGAGGGAGAGAGAGAATCTCAAGAAAGCTCTGTGCTGTCAGCAGAACCCATTGTGGGGCTCAATTCCACGAACCATGAGATGGTGACCTGAGTCAAAATTGAGAGTTGGACGCTTAACTGACTGAGCCACCCAGGTGCTCCGATAAAATTTATTTCTTTATTATTTTTTTAGTGTTTATTTATTTTTGAGAGAGAGAAAGACAGAGCACCAGAGGGGAAGGAGCAGAGAGAGAGAAGGAGGCACAGAATCGGAAACAGGCTCCAGGCACCGAGCTGTGAGCACAGAGCCTGACAGGGGGCTCAAACTCATGAACTGTGAGGTCATGACCTGAGCATAAGTCAGATGCTCAACTGACTGAGTTCCCCAGGTGCCCCTCAAGATGTTTTTAATTATGACCTTCATACCCATCTATCCCTTATCCCACCATCCTCTCTTTCTATTTTTTTTCAGCTTGTTGCATCATCAAAATCATTTATAAGAGAACAAAAGAAAAGCTTTTTTGAATGGATTAATGGTCCATCCAGTAATCACCTAGTAATATAACTGAAGATTTAGTACAAACAGAAAACCATGAATAAGGCTTAGAAAGGAATTGATTTTATATAAGAAGAAACCCAGTATATCTTAGAAAATTACTCTACAAGTGCAGAGACATAGCTAGCAAAAAATTACTCCAATTAACAGAGCAGACATTCTGTTTTCACAGAGTACTGGTGATATAAGAGAATTTGTGGTTAAACCAAATCATTCACCCCCCCCCCAAAACAAAAAGAACCAAAAGTATTTATGCTTGAAAAAAGAACTAAAGTGGGGCACCTGGTGGCTCAGTCAGTTAAGTGTCCAACTCTTGGTTTCAGCTTGGGTCATGATCCTACAGTTTATGAGTTCAGGCCCCACATCAGTCTCCATCCTGACAGTGTGGACCTGCTTGGGATTCTCTCTATTCCTCTCTCTCTGCCCCTTCCCTGCTATCTCTCTCTGTCTCTCTCAAAAATAAGTAAATAAACTTAAAACAATTTAAAGAAAAAGGAGCTCAAGTCAGTACAGACACAGAAGAACATCAGAACAAATTCCATCCACTCAGTGACTCAGGTGGTTTCAATTATGCTCTTTGGCCACTTCTCAGTATTGTGATATATCAGAGTTTTTGGTCACAGTTAAAAGGCTAATACTTTCAGGCCTTGGCATTGTCAGCAGATCTCTGTTCCAATAACAAAATAATGTGCTTGATAAAAGCACCTGTGCCACCCTAATTGGTATACAATTAATTCATCCAGGTTCTAAAAATAGTACATGATTCTAGCAACTACATCTTAGGATTATTTGCAGCTTTTCCCCTAGGATATCAGGCCACACCCCCCAGATTTCCCTTATTTATGCTCTCATCTGGTGGCCCAGTCATCCCACTTGGCATTATGTTATAAAGGCATAAAAGGATAATGAGAGGATCTAGTGTTTTCTGTGGTTGCAGTGATGATAAAAATGCTGGTTTAGTCCTGTGTATGTGTGTGTGTGTGTGTGTGTCCCCCCGTGTCCCCTCTCTGCATTCACCCACTCCCAAATGGCTTTATTGGTCTAGGAAAGAATGCTGTCATGATAGTTTTTAATCATAGCTTCAGGAAAGAAATCCTGTCACAAAATCAAATTAATGTGACATATTTTTACCTAGGGTAAGAACTGACAAAGAAAACCAGATTAGGAATTTGGGAGTGAAATCTTGATGTGTTTTGTTTAACCAGCCAGGTTTACTAAATATTTGTCTCATTCTTCAACTCAATCATTATCACCCACACTGACAATTTATCATTACTGGCCCACATGCTAAAATAGACAGAAAACTTAGATAGTAAATTAGAATTGATTGAGCTGTCTAGCTTTGAGGTCACTTGTTTTAAAAACTAAAAAATTAAAGAATAAGTTAATTAAATTGTTAACCCACATATAATATTTGCACATCTATTAACTGTGTTTTTCTTCCATAAGAATTGTGAAAGAGAAAAATGAATATGTGGTCCTCTCTAATAATTTCAAAACACTTCATAAGAAAGAAAAGAAAGCCACCATCATTACGACTATTTTTGGAGTCCACTTTCCCAAATATTCCTGTTTTCCTACCATTTGAGTCCAGCTATTTGATTTCACATCACAAAGAGGCAAGAGCTGTTTGCCTCTCATATCTCAAAGCTGCCCTAAATCCAGTGTTGATAGGTTTATTTTTTTAAATGGGATCTTGAAGGTTTTTTTCTCCTTTTCCTAAAGAAGACACATCTGTTACTTCAGCAAGAGAGAAATTTTAATGAGTATACTGATAATTTATGTGAGTCTTTCTGAACTTTGGCGTCGCTTTACAAACACATCATTTAATTAGCAACTACCATATTTCACCTAGCTGAGACTGCCTTTAGGTGGGAGGGAGCTTTGTAGAAAAACACACTGCTATAATATAGATTTTGTATACTTCTCTTTTATCCCAAATGCAAACATTGTATGTTTTTACTATTGAAATACCTTTTAAAAAACCCTGTTTCATTGTTGTCACTAGAGTATTCATGTTAAAGAGGAACTCCACAAATGTAATGAATATTCAAATACTGAATCATCTATATGAGACATATCTACATGTCTCAAGTCCTTAGAGATTACAGAAAATGAGCAAACATCTATAATGACACTATAAAATAAGAAAATGTGCCTAATTGGGTCAGGAATTATAAAGGATTGTACAAAAAGAGAGAAGAGGAAAAGATCTGATGGAAGGAGGAAACTATAGCCCCAAACGCATGTTGGATTAAGACACTAAAAAAGATGTCTCACCAGTGCTCTGGGACACAGATGCTGGACACAGGAATCAGGACGGGGCTCTGAGGCACTGCTGTAGCGACTGCCAAGAAGGTGAGCCCCTCAATACACCTACTTCCAAAGGGAGGCTTTTCTGCTCCCAGGAACAAGCAATGAATGTGGACAGTTGGAATGGAGAGGCAGGGCAATTCAGGTGACTGGAAATCTCAAGGAGAATGGAGGCCTCTCATTGTAGTCCCCCCTAAAGGTCCATCTGCCCCAATCTGTGGCCATTTTTGCACCAAAATGAAAAAAAATAATAGCAGATACAAATATAAGCAAATGATCTAAAATGAACAAATCTTAGGAAAATCACCTCCATTTAAAAAAATCATCAAACTGAAGAACTAAGGTTTGAGAAAATAGAAGTAGCAGAATAAACAAATGGAGATTTTATAAGAAGCATAATTAATATCCTCAAAGGGATAGGAGAGCATACTGCATTTGAGGAATTAAAACAGATTTTATGAGGAAATAATAGAGATGTGAGAAATGAAAGTATATGATTGTTAAAACAAATTTAATGGATTTTCTTCTCCACTGAATATCAGCATAGGCATAGCTGAAGAACAAATTAATGAGCTATAAATTTGAGTCTTGAAATTTATCCAAAACTTATGGCCACTGGATATCAGAAAAAAAGATGTAAAATATAGGAGAGAAATTGGCTCTTCTGATGTTAGAAAAACAGGAATTCCTGAAAGAAAGGTCAGAGAGAATAGATGGAATGTAATATTCAAAGATATTATTGAAGTTGCCAAGATTGAAAAAAGAATAAAGAAAAGACATAGTTCCTGTGAATGAAATGTTTAGCAAGATAAATGGGAAAATGGCCAGTCCTAGAGCACCAGGAAGAAACTTCAGAACACTGTTGCAGAAACCCAAAAAGCTTCTAAATGAGCTTCATCATACTTTTCTTGGTAGCACTAAGCTCAAGTTTAAAAAAATGAAGAAGTTATCTAGTTCTGAAAAAATTATTCAGAACATAAAATTCTTCTCCAATTATCATACAAGTAATTAGGGAAAAACAAAAATCTTTTCACTGCTATATATATATATATATATATATATATATATATATATCTACCTACCTCATGGTGACCGTGTTTTTTGTAAATAACCAAAAAACCTACAGTAGAAACACAGAAAATAAAGAGAATAATCCTGAAATAACATAACACTGAAAAAAACCCATCAAACCACAAGAGACCAACAGAAGAATAAAGCAACAGAGAAGAACTATAAAAACAACCAGAAAACAAATAACAGAATGACAATAATAAGTACATACCTATCAATAATTACTTTAAATGCAAATGGACTAAATGCTCCAGTCCAAAGACATACAGTGGCTGAGTGGATAAAAAAAAATAGTAATAAGACGTTTTATATGCTGCCTAAAAGGGACTTTGGATACAGAGACACACACAGACTGAAAGTGAAGGGATAGAAAAAGATATTCTTATGTACTCAATATAGCAGCACCTAAATATATAAAGCAAAATATTAACAGACATAAAGGGAATAATTGGCAGCAATACAATAAAAGTAGGAGACTCTAATACCCCACTTACCTCAATGTCATTCAGACAGAAAATCAATAGAAAGCATTGGCCTTAAACAACACATTAGACCAGATGGACTGAATGATACACATAAAACATTTCATCCAAAAACTGAAGAATACACACTTTTTTCAGGTACACATGGGACATTCACCAGGATGGGTCATATGTTAGTCCACAAAACAAGTTTCAGTAAATTCAAGAAGACTGAAATCATATCAAGCATCTTTTCTAACCATAAAAATATGAAACTTGAAATCAACTACATGAACAAAACAGGAAAAAACATAAACACAGGAAGACTAAGTAGTTACTAAATAACCAATGGGTCAATGAAGGAAAGAGAACATCAAAAAATACTTTGAAACAAATGAAAATGGAAATACAACTTTTCAAAATCTATGTGATACATCAAAAGCAGTTCTAAGAAGGAAGTTCATAGTGATACAGCCTACCTCAAGGAACAAAAATAATTCCAAATAAGTAATCTAACTTTATACCTAAAGAACTAGAGAAGGAAGAAGAAAGCCCAAAATTAGTTAAAAAAAAAGAAAATAATAGAGTAGAAATAAATGAAATAGAGACACACACACCCCAAAAAACATAGAAAAGATCAATGCAACTAAAAGCTAGTTCTTTGAAAAGATAAAACCAATAAACTTCTAGCTAGAATCATCAAGAAAAAGAGAAGACCCAAATAAAATTGGAAATGAGAGAGAAGTTATAACTGACATCACAGAAATCGACTACTATGAACAGTTATATACCAATAATTTGGAAAGCCTAGAAGAAATGGATATTTTCCTAGAAACACAGTCTTCTAAGACTGAATGACAAATAGAAAATCTAAATAGACCAATTATAAGTAATGAAATTGAATTAATAATTTTAAAAAACTCTCAGCAAATAAAAGTCCAGAACCAGACAGCTTCACAGGTAAGTTCTATCAAACATTTAAAGAATAGTACCAATCATTTTTGAATTACTCCAAAATACTGAAGAATAAGGAACACTTCCAAATTCATTTTATAGCCCAGCATTACCCTGATACCAAAACCAGATGGCGAAGACTACACACACACACACACACACACACACACACACACACACACAAGATAGTTACAGGCCATTATCCCTAAGGATCATAGATGCAAGAATCCTCAAAAAAAATTAGCAAACCAAATTCAACAACACTAACATGATCATACACCATGATCAAAGTAAGATTAATTCCACAATTGCAAAGATGGTTCAACATCCACAAATCTATCAACATGATACATTACATTAACAAAACCAAGACTAAGAATCATAAATTCATCTTAATAGATGCAGGAAAAACATCTGACAAAATTCAACATTAATTTATAATAAAAACTCTTAAAGTGTGTATAGAGAGAACATACCTCAATATTAAAAATGCCATAAATGACAAACCCACAGCTAAAATCATACTCAAGGTTGAAAAGCTGAAAGCTTTTCTTCTAAGATTGTGAACAAGACAAGTATATCAGCTCTCACCTCTTTTCATGAAACAAAGTATTTGAAATCCTAGCCACACCAATTAGGCAAGGAAAAGAAATAAAAGACATCCAAATTAGAAAGGAAGATGTAAAACTGTTATTGTTTGCTTGTGACATGATAGTTTATAGAGAGAGAACCCTAAAGACTCCACCAAACACTGTTAGAACTAATAAGTTAATTTAGTCAAGTTGCAGGGTATGAAATTAACATTCAGAAATCTGTAGCATTTCTATACACTAATAACAAGCTGTCAGAAAAAGAAATTAAGAAAACAATCCCATTTACAATTTCATCAAAAAGAATAAAATATCTGGGAATAAATTTAACCAAGGAGGTATAAGGCCTACTCTGAAAACTATAAGACATTGATGAAAGAAATTGAAGAAGACACAAACAAATGGAAAGGTATATATCATGTTCATAGATTGGAAGAAAAATCTTACTGAAATATATATATTATCCAATCTACAGATTCAGTGCAATCCTCATCAGAATACCTATGGCATTTTCCACAGAAATAGAATAAAAATCTTAAAATTTTTATTTTAAAAAAGACCCCAAATAAATAAAAGCAACCTTGAGAAAGAAGAACAAAGTTGTAAGTTTTTCAGTCCCTAATTTCAAACTATACTACAAGCTATAGTGATCAAAACAGTATAGTACTGGCATAAAAATAGGTAGATGCATAGATCAATGCAGTAGAATAAAGGGCCTAGAAATAAACCCACAATTATATGGCCAATTAATCTATGACAAAGGAGTAAAAATATGCAATGGAAAAAAGACTGTTCAATTAATGATGTTGAGAAAACTGGACAGCTACATGCAAAAGAATGAAACTGGACTACTTTCTTATACCATGTACAAAAATAAAGTCAAAATGGATTAAAGACTTGAATGTAAGTTTGAAATCATAAAGTTCCTAGAAGAAAACATAAGCACTAAGGTCTTTGACATTGGTCTTAGTAGTATTTTTTGACCAGTCTCCTTTGGCAAGGGCAACAAAGGCTAAAATAAACAGATGGAATTACATCAAACTAAAAGTTCTTGCACAGCAAAGGAAGCCGTCAACAAAACAAAAAGGCCACCTGCTGAATGGTTGAAGATATTTGCAAATTATATATCCAATAAGAGGTTAATATCCAAAATATATAAAGAACCTATGCAATTCAGTATCAAAAAAAACCCAGGCAACTCAATAATTATTAAAGTTGGATATTATATACATGGGATTTTGCTGTTACTTTTCTTTCTACATTTTCATGTAATGTACGTGATAGAGAATAGAGTCAATAATATAGTAACTTTGTATTGAGACATATGGTAACTAGACTAATCATGGGGGTATTTTCATTATACATAAAAATATTAAATCACCATGATCTCTTCCTGAAGCTAATAGGATATTCTATGTCGATTATACTTATATTAAAAAAACAAAAACCTTTTCAGACACAAGGGTTCAGAAAGTTTACTACCCCCCTGAATCCTCTCTGAAAGAACTACTAGAAGATATATTCCTGGAAATTAATCCAAGAGAAATAGGATAGATTCAAGAAAGAGTTTTGATCAAGGAAAAAAAATTAAAGCTTGTAGCTCAGTCTGAATAAGTATTGATTATTCAAAAGTTTTAACAAAAATTTGGAATTAAAGCCCAGATGACCTCAACATGAGGGGTACAGTGGGAGGGTGACAAGAAGAGAAGGAGAGTAAGGAAGTAAAATACTGCCAAAGTTCCTAACTTGCTTGGAGTGAGGATACAGATCTGGGATAACTCTTTTTTTTTTCTAAGTTTATGTATTTATTTTGAGAGAGAGATCAAGAGAGAGCATGCAGGGGAGTGGCAGAGGGAGAGGGAGTGAGAGAGAGAATCCCACCAGGCTCCATGCAGTTAGTGCGGAGCCTGATGCAGGCTTGAACCCACACACCGTGAGATTACAACCTGAGCTGAAACCAGGAGTCGGAAGCTTAACCGACTGAGCCAGCTAGGCGTCCCTGGGAAACTCTTAATGTTAATAATAATAATAAAGTTAATAGAAAACTTTACGTGTAAATATGTGTGTTGAAAAATTAGATTAGCCAAATATAGGCCCTAAAACTTCTAAAGCATCAGTGTAACTTAGGACACAGGGAGACTTAGTCTCATACATGCCAGGAAAGTAACAAAGAAAACAAAAAAAGAGTAAAAGAAAACAGAAAGCAATGTGTCAGGAATCAATCTAAACTTATCAGTAACCCAATAAATTTGACTGACTTATATTGATTTATTAAATGATATTTTCAAAGTAAGTTTTTAACAATAAGGTATATATTTGCAATAACACAAGAAATTGAAAATCAAAGTACAGAAATAAATATACCAGGCAAATGCCACGAAAGAAGGAGGAATATTAAAATCAGATATTTGAATCAAATGAAATAAAATTCAAATTTAAGCTTAAAGGGCTAAAAGGGGACATTTTATGCAACAATATATACGGAACACTTGGCACAATGTATCACACATAATAAGCAATCAAAAAAGTTAAAAATTAGTTGTTATTCCACCTATACTTGGTGTTGGGATATGAGGGAAGTGGTGCTCAAAGAAAATTATACTCGAGTTAATTAATGAGATGTAGAAGAAACACAAAGTTGAAGAGGCCAATGAAACCTAAATTAGATTTTCTAAATAAACCAATGAGTGTCATTAAGAAAAAAGACCATATTAGTTTAAATGATAATTGGATATATTTTAAAAGCATGGAACTGCTAAAATGGATCTGAGTAATCTTGTTGCAAGCTGTTAAAAGACATCTATTACATCTTACTTATTCTGGTTTGCCTTTGGCCTGGTCTCTAACATTGCTTTCTGTTTAAGCAAATTGTTTTTATACTTTAAAAATATAAACAGGGGCACTTGGGTAGCTCAGTCAGTTGAGCATCGACCCTTGATTTCAGCTCAGGTCATGATCTCACGGTCCATGGGTTTGAGCCCCATCAGGCTCTGTGCTAATAGCTTGGGATTCTCTCTCTCCCTCTCTCTGCCCTTCCCCTGCTCACTCTCTCTCTCTCTCTCTCAAAAATATATAAATAAACATTAAAATTTTTTAAAAATATAAACAGTAAAATTTCAAGTAATTAAAAAGTAAGTGCTATATTGTTCTGGAACTCCTTCATAGAAATTCTAAACCTTTAATTTTCAGGACATTTACACACCATCTTTGCTTTTGGTTTTACCATCCTTGAGTAGGTTAATAGCCCCCCTCCCCCGCCTCTAAACCAGCTGTCTGTGTGAGCATCCAGAATGTAGTGACTGGCTTCCCTTCCAAGATAGCATCTTCTTTATTGAGGTCACAGAGAAAACGAAAATGAAATCGGAATCCTTCCAAATTGATTTAATTTCCGACAGCTTGGTACAACGTTGGCCAGTGATTTCTCTGTGGAAGGTATCAGAGGAGGCTTTTAACACTGAGATGTTTAGATGCTCACTTTTTCGACCTGTCTGTTCTCCACAACCCTTCCTCAGTAGTTCACCTGATAAACACTGGCCACAGGGCACTCCTGAGTATCTAGGAATTTCTGTGAAATAAGAGAACTCTGACACCCCAAGAAGCATGGCTTGGAGTTATCTGTACTCTAAACACATTCAGGAGCATTAGGGAATTGACAACTCCTCAGGCCTATAAAGTATGCTAAGTAGTATAACTATGTATGAATATATTTTGAAATTCAAAAATAAGAAAATGATGGGGCACCTGGGTGGCTCAGTTGGTTGAGCATCTGACTCTTGGTTTTGGCTCAGGTCATGGTCCCACAGTTTGTGAGTTTGAGCCCTGTGTTGGTCTTTGTGCTGACAGCGTAGACCCCTCTCTCTCAAAAATAAATAAATAAACTTAAAAAAAATAGAAAAATGACTAAATATAGTTTGTTTTGGTATATACATAATAAAATATTGTGTGGCTTATTTATAATGAGTTAATAATAGCCTGGAAAATGTGTACATTACTAATGTAAGTGAAAAAAGGCAGAGTACAAAACCATGTATGTAATATTACAACTATTTGGAAATATACATCTAAAAATATTAGAAGTAAAGATAATAAAATATTAATTGTGCTTGTCTCTAGGATAGTGTGGTTATGGGTGATTTTTTTGGCACTATTTTTATTTTCCAATTTTTCAGTAATGAGAATACTGGTATCATAATAGAAAACAAATAAAATGTCTTTTTTTAATCTTCAAAAAATATTTCCAACTGTACTTCTCTATGTGGGTGTCTTCTCCCAGGCCACAGATATCACTTTTGTAGAGTCTTCCTCCAATTATTATTTTATTTTGAGAGAAAGTGTGAGTTGCAGAGGGGAAGAGAGAAAGGGAGAGAGAAAGAATACCAAGCAGGCTCCACACTATCAGTGCAGAAGCCAACATGGGGATCAAGCCCATGAACCATGAGATCATGACCTGAGCCAAAGTCGGACACTTAACCGACTGAGCCACCCAGGCACCCTGAGTCTTCCTCTAATTAAAAATTAAAAGCAGAGGTGCCTGGGTGGCTCAGTCAGTTAAGTATCCGACTTCAGCTCAGGTCATGATCTCACAGTTTGTGAGTTCGAGCCCCGCGTTGGGCTCTGTGCTGACAGCTCAGAGCCTGGAGCCTGCTTTGGATTCTGTGTCTCCCTCTCTCTCTCCCCCTCCCCCTCTCATTCTCTGTCTACGTCTCTCTCTGTCAAAAATTAATAAACATAAAAAAAATTAAAAGCAACTAGTGGCAAATACTGCACATGATGGAATACCTAGAATTCCAGTATACCAGCAAGACATAGAAGAGATGCTTGGAGGACAAATTTGCTTTCTCATATTTAATTTTGCTGACTTTTTCAATGGTCAGAGAGAGAGAGCAGTCTTTAAACTACTAACCTACTTCCAGTTCCCTCCAACTTCCATTGCTTTTCTACTGCCATTCATACCCTATTAAGATAACTGTTTTATAAAGTTGCTCTGAAGAAGCTGTTTCAAGATATATATTATTTAAAAAAACAGCTTGTCTAAGATTATAGAAAAAATTGAGCACAGACAATGGTTTTCTGAAGTCAGCCATGGCTTAGTCTCTGATAGATGATCTACTATAAAGAAGCTAAAATGCGAAGTATTATGTGTTTCAGTGGCATTGCTTGCTAAGTGGATCACACCTACAGCTGACTCAAAATGTCTTTCTTAAAATTGAATGTTATCCAGTGGTGGGTGGGGGGAGGAACAATAAAAGGCAATATAAACTCAATTAAGCAATTTTATATTGGCTACCTTGTTCCAGAGAAATAGTAGCAAAAAAATCTTACATATAAACATTGAACATCAAACCTGTGTATAGACCAACAAGAACAATCTCCATTATGGCCCCTTCAGTGTAAGTTGGTGCTTTTATTAAAAATTGGCTTTAAAATTGTTTAGATTTCTAGGGGCACCTGGGTGGCGCAGTATGTTAAGCGTGCAACTCTTGATTTTAGCTCAGGTCATGATCTCATGGTTAGTGAGTTCAAGCCCTACATCGGGCTCTGTGCTGTGTCAGCACAGATTGTCTCTCTCCCTCTCTCTCTCTCTGCCACCCTCTCTCTCTCTCTCTCTCTCCCCCCCTCAGAAATAAATAAATAAATATTAAAAAATAATAAAATAAAATAATTTAGAATTCTTCAGAATAATTTGAGCACCTTCTTGCATTTTCTTTGTTTTTTTTTTATTTTTTTACAGTTATTTTTAATATAATTTATTGTCAAATTGGTTTCCATGTAACACCCAGTGCTCATCCCAACAAGTGCCTTCCTCAATGCCCATCACCCACTTTCCCCTCTACCCCACCTCCCCCTCAACCCTTAGTTTGTTCTCAGTATTTAAGAGACTCTTATGGTTTGCCTCTCTCTCTCTCTCTCTCTCTCTCTCTCTCTCTCTCTCTCTCTAACTTTTTCCCCTTCCCCTCCCCCATGGTCTTCTGTTGAGAAATTTTTGTTTGTTTTTAAACTATTGAATTGTTTATTTCTCAAACTACAACTCTTCACTATTACAGTAAATTCCATATTTCAGCACTTCACTAGAAACTTCATGGGATAAAATGACCATAGATTGAATTCTGGGACTATAAAAGGAAAGGATGCCTCCTTTTAAAAACACATTAGGGGAGCATCATCTTATATTTTCTAAAAATTCCTCCCTCTTTCCTACCCAGAAGAATTATGTTCCCTCTGACTTAGAATACGTTTCACAAAAATGCTTACAAAGCTAAAGAAGGATTTTATTTAAGCTTATAATTCAAGGTAAGCAGACTGAAGATAGGTTGACAGTCTGAGTTAATATTGTATGGAGTGGATCTTGTTTTTTCTTAAGCATGTTCATTTTTATTAAAGCAAAACCCACTTGACCATTTAGATAACAAAATAATAAAGCAAGGGGCCCAGGATATTATAGACAAAAATCATAAACAGTACCAAAGACTCATAGATAGATAAAGTACAATTTTTCTCGCAGCTAAGTATCCCCTTGCTTAAAGATTAAGTAGTAACACTTGCATATTGTACTGCAACTTTGTCCAGGACTGTTTCTCTGCTAATTATCATATGAAAAAATAAAAATACTCATTATAATTTAGAAATTCATTTGTATTGCCTCTTTGCCTTACTTTAAAACAAAGATAGCACCACGTTTTACAGGGGGGAGAAAAGGAAACTAACACTTATTGAGATTTTGTCATGTCCCAGGCAATACATTCTTTTCTCTAAACATCCTCCAGCCTAGGTTATATTTCTGTCTTATTGGTGAGAAAGCTGAGTGCTTTCTCCCATTCTGAAGACAATATTCTTTATTAATGTTATTCCAACAAGAGTGTAAATCAATGTAATGCATGCAATAAAAACCTAAAACAAAATTGAATTTGAGTGAAATACAGGGGAACCAATCGAAGAAAAGAATATTTGAAATGCAGTGCATGCAGGGAAGCTGTCAAATAGAGCTCATCCTTTACCTTCACCTAAGCTGTCATGGTAGAGGGAAAAACCTACATGCGAAGGTTGAGAAGGCTTCAGTCGAAGTGCACACCTTGCTAGACCTCTCAGGGCTCATACTCAAGATAAACCTCATGAATATAAATGAATGTGGAAGGGTCTTTACCCTTCTATGGCACATCCCTTATTAAATAATAGAGAATTTATCCCAAATAGAGACCTTATGAATATAATGAACTTATTTAACCTCAGAGAATTCGTAGAGATTAAAAAAACCTTATGAGTTTGGTAAATGTGGGATTTCTTGGACAGTCTTTATTCTATATCTTAGCTTAAACCTAAAGTCGCCAACTTTAGGTGATCTAATATATTCTGGAAAATATAATAAAACAAATCTTCATAGGTAATGTGAAATGTTTTATTACCTTTAGAGTCTTTTATGCCAATATTTATAAACAAAAAGATGTGTCTGATTAAATTATGGCTTCTATTGTCTGTGTTCATATTCTTACTATTTTTATCAACCTAGAATGAGATAATTTAAGTTTCCATTCTGAATTATAATACACATAAATTGAATGCCTTTCTTCTTTTTTTGAAAATTATTTTTTTATTGCAAAGAAGATAAAGTAAAAATCAAAAGTTCTCCCATGCTAACCCCATTTCTCAGAGTTAAAATGTACACACATGTTTTTTCAGAAAATTTTCTGTGACCACACACACACACAAACATACACACACACACCACCTGACAGATCACATTTTGTATACTATATTACAACTTGATTTTTTTAAAAACTGACAACATTCTCGAATGTATCTTCTAATTAGTAAATATTAATCATTATTTCAAAAAAAAGATGTACCAGTTTATCTAATTGTACCCCTATTGATAGACAGTATTTTAATGAGATAGACAGTATTTTAATGAAAATTTTGTATACTTGTTAAAGTATTTTTGAAAGATAAATTTCTAGGGGTGCCTGGGTGGCTCAGTGAGTTAAGCATCTGACTCTTGATCTTGACTCAGATCATGATCTCACAGTTCATGAGATGGAGCCCTGCGTCGGGCTCTGCTTGGGATTTTCTCTCTCTCTCTCTCTCTCTCTCAAAAATAAATAAATATTAAAAAAAAGAAAGATAAATTTCTAAAAGAGAAGAGAATCGGATACGTATGGGTACATATATGTACATGTATGTATGTTATTTTCATTTTGATAGTTAACTACCAAACTGCCCTTCAAAGAATAGATCTCATTCTTTTTTTAAGTTTATAAAGGAAATATTTTTTAATTTCAGCTTTCCTCAGGTATCACTGACAAAAAGTTGTGAGAAATGAAAGTGTGCGTCGTGGTGATATGTGTATATGTTGTGAAAGAACTCCCTCCATCCAGTTAATTAACACATTCATCACCTAACATTTATCTTTTTTGTGTGAAAAGATTTAATTTCTACTCTCTCATATCGTTCTTAAAAATATTAAACTATGAGCTGATTAAAACATAATTAATTCTATTCTCAAAGCACTCCAACATAGGTGATAGAGAGGTTTCCAGCTAAGAAACTTCTTTAAATTATCTTTGCTTACAAAAATATTCCTCATTTTTTGACACAATAGTGGAAAGTCATACTTTAAAAACCTAAATTAAACATCATTGTGACCTTGCTATATCTAAGGAACAGACTTACCTTAAGGCATTTTATTGATTATTACACTTTTTTTTTCTGTATTCCAACTTCAACTCACTCTATTATAAATAATAGATATGACTGTATTTATAATAATATAGGGTTCTTTTTTTTGAGTTAGTCATCAAAGCATAAATATAAATTGCTGTGTTGCAGAGGTGTCTCCCCTGTAGGCAGACGTTCCTTCAAATGCAGTTCACATACAACCACATTTACCTCAGGAAAACATAATTTAAACCATACAGAAGTAACACTCCTTTTCAGGGAAATTGTCATGCCTTCGAAGATACTGCTAAAACTATACAACTCTTCAAATACCACTGCTGGCCTCAAAGATTTGGATATGTTATAATTTTACTTCATGTAATTATTAAGAAACGGCCGGGGACCATATCATTTTTGTAACTAGAAAAGACCCACAACTTTGCACCCTTACCAATCTGGACTCTGAAATGTGGGGAGTGGAAGGCTTCCTCTGCGGCCCCTCAAGGGTACTTTGTCTCCAACTAAGCTTGACCCAGTATTTATACAAATTCATGAAAGAATGAGCTTGTGCTACAACAGGCTTCTACTGAATTTTTAATAAATGCAAGATAATTTATTCAAATCACTGACACTCTTACAAAATGATTTTTTAGATTTATCTCTGCTTCTTTCTCTTCAAAGCAGACTAAACTTACCATTTCACTTGATTATAAATATTTGGGTTTCTAAAGAAAATAATTTCACTTTTTATCTGCCAATAGTTAGAGTGGGAGAAATAAAGACTAATATAGAGTAAAATTAAATTATATTGGACTTTAAAATAAAGATTGAAAAAAACATATAGTCTGAACATATCTCACACAGCTCTGTCTGTGGTAGATGTCTTGAAAATAATTCATTTAGATTCATCTAGAAGAGTTACTCATTCACAACTAATAATGAGAAAAAGACTACTAATCTCATTTTTCACTTGAATAGAGAAGGTTCTTTGAGTCCATGACAATTCCATCTTTTCAATTCAATTTTTCACTTTAAAAATAAAGCCTAAAAGGAGTCATCATATGCATCATTTATAACCTTAACTTGCTTTGTGGATCAGTAGGCTGAGTGGTTTAATTGGGATAAATGGAGCAAGTAAAAGACCAATGAACCAGTGTGAAATTTTCTTGTATGAGTCAAGAGAGGTTCATTGTTAATTTACAGTGGTCCAGCACTATTAAGAGCTGCTTCACAAAGTTATTTTTGAGTTTCTTGAATGATTAATATAACCTGTTAAAAAAAAATGGGTATTTCCTAAACATCTTGGTTCTAAATATATTATAAACTAAAATGGTTCAATATAATCATCCTGACATAGTACAGTCTTTAGCATTGTAACTACTAAAATAACAGCAAACTGAGATACAGAAGATCTCAATTTTAGAGCTAAACAGCAGTTGGCCTTAGGCAAGCTGCTTACCTCTGTGTGTCCTAGTTTCCTCCATCCATGGGAAAGTGAGTTGTGTGAATAGCCATGTCCAGATTAGACATGACCAGAAATAAATACTAAGGAGAAATGAGTTTAAAAATATTAGATATTTTTATTCTCCTCTGTATATCTGAATATATATGTATATATATATATTTTGACATGATTTAGTTTAACTCTTGTCTTTTCTTTTTTGGAAAACTTGCTATACTTTTGCCACTTTTACCACTTTACATTCTACAACTAATTTTTAATGTGCAAAATACAAATGCGTATAATTTTATGATACTGTTTTTTCTGGTTCCTTATTTCCTTAGTTCAAATTTGACCCCCATCTTGATTCTAAGTACCTTGAGAATAAAGACTATCATGTAGTAGACATACTATATGTAATACTGATTAAATGTATCCTTCTACAGAAAAATCATAATTGTGAATGTTTAAAAGTCTGTTCATTACTTAAGATCTGTTTTACCACGTCTTTATTTCAGAATCATTAATTACTAAGTAAATGTTCCTCATTAAAAATAAAATGTTAGGGGCGCCTGGGTGGCTCAGTCGGTTAAGCGTCCGACTTCGGCTCAGGTCACGATCTCACAGTCCGTGGGCTCGAGCCCCGCGTCGGGCTCTGGGCTGATGGCTCAGAGCCTGGAGCCTGCTTCCAGTTCTGTGTCTCCCTCTCTCTGACCCTCCCCCGTTCATGCTCTGTCTCTCTCTGTCTCAAAAATAAATAAACATTTAAAAAAAATTTTTTTTTAAATAAAATGTTATACTCTATAAAGCTTTGACTTAGTATTCCAACTGTTAATGATTCTCATTTTTTTTTTAAGGTGGGACATCTTGGGAGCTGTCATTGGTACAGAATGTGGAACAGTAGAATCAGGTTTATCAATGGTCTTCCTCAAAGATGGAGAAAGGAAATTATGCACCCCATATATGGACACCACCGGCTATGGGAACCTGAGGTTTTACTTTGTTATGGGTAGGTACATTTTGAACAGATTTTGTTGACCTAAGGCAGAATCCAGGCCAGCCCCTATTCCTGTGGAAGTAAGATTGTTGTCTAACAACATAAAACGAAATTCATGAAATATGGGGCTGGATGAGCAAAAGCTCACACCGGCTTCAGGCCAGCCCTGCTGGAACCATCCTATAAGAGAACTGGTCCTGGCATGACTTAATAGGCCTGGAGATAAATGCCTTCACTCCACCTCTCCCTCAGTGGTCATAGCTGAAAAGACAATGGGAGAGAAGCTGAGAACAAATTAACTCCTTTGTCCAAAGCCCCTGGCTTCCCCCAGAAACAATCATCAAGGTAAGTCATTTGTTTCCATGGATATATCATCATTGCATAACTGGTTTTTTTTTTGTGGGAAGCCAAGAAACAAGTTTATAATACTTTAATTATACTCTCAACTTTCTAATATGTGGCAAACACCCAGAGAAAGTGTTTAGAAATTGTTGTGTTTTTTTCCTCCAGATTATTGTAGAACAAATAAGTGGGTAAACATTTAGAAAAACACCCAGGGAAGAATTAGCGCATTGAAATGTGGGACCTCTCAAATGTATCGTGTTGGTTACATATTCTCTCGCTGAATGTCCTTCCAGAAATGTGAGTAGGTGTCACATGCCTTCCTTGTTGATTGACTGGAAAAGCACAGGCAACACCTGGAAGTGAAAGAGGAAATAAACATTTGAACTTACTTGCAAAGATGTCAGTTCATCAGGACAAACAGGCCCCCTGAGTCCAGGCTTCAGCACTGGCTGTTTATTTCTCTCATACATTCCTCGCTTCCCACAGCTTGGAGTGATATGGGAAACTGTAGATTATGTCATGCTCTGAAACACTGGCTGCTTGATGCTACTTCATTTTTAATGATGATCTGTTTGATAACAGGGAAGTTGTGGATATAAAATATGATAATGTCATCTTCATACGTTAAGGATAGCCCCACCTTGACTCTGAAATGGTTTGTATATTGAAAGACCCAGAGTTCATTTTCTTTACCTAATTAGAATTCAAAGTGGCTCTCATTTTATGAAGAGAGATTCCTGGGAAACCTTAACCCTCCCCTCAAAAAAGTTGTAATAAACATTCAGCATGTCAGTACTTCTAATTTTAAGCATTTAACCTTCTCACCATTTCACATAATATATTTGAATTCTTGCTTTTTTTCATAGTAGATTATGCTACATCAATCCAATTCGGTGCCTTTGTAAGACATCATCATGTTTACATAAGTGCCTTTGTAGAAAAGATTTAGTCATCTTTAATTCTTTTGGAAACAAAGCAGATTATTAATGAAGCAATTAAAATAATATTGACAATGAGGAAAAAAACTCATCTGAATGAGCCTAAAATACATTATCCCAAATAAAAGCATCTCCATTTTATTTAAAAAATTAATGAATTGCGACTGAATATAGAGCACCAAGCTAGGATATGTGGGGAATACAATTGAGGGTAATAGTGGCACCTTAATCTCAGAGGTGCTGATCAATGAATGAATACATGCAAGTCCCTTAAAACAGTGCCCAATTGGGGTGCTTGGGTGGCTCAGTTGGTTAAGCATTTCACTCTTGATTTAAGCTCAGATCATGATCTCAAGGTTCATGAGTTCAAGCCCCACATGGGGCTCAGTGTTAACAGCACAAAACCTTCTTGGGATTCTCTCTACCCTTCCTTCCCCTCTACCTTTCAAAATGAATAAACTTTTAAAAATGGGTTAAAAAACATTGCTTAATGAAAATAGGTAAGACCAATATACCTTTTTTATATATTTATAAAAATTACTTAGATCCCTTGCCCACAAGTAACATCTAAAAGTCAGAGATAGACAATTACCATATGATTTCACTCATACGTGGAATTTAAGACACAAACGAGCAAAGGAAAAGAGACAAACAAAGAAACAGACTCTTAATTACAGAGAACAAATTGATGGTTAACCAGAGGGGAGGTGAGTGGGCAGATGGGCTAAGTAGGTCATGGGGATTAATAAGGAGGGCACTTGTCGTGATGAGCACCAGGTGTTGTACAGAAGTGTTGAATCACTATATTGTACACCTGAAACTAATTTATCACTATATGTTAACTACACTGAGATTTTAAATAAAATGTTTATTTTATTTATTTATTTTGAGAGAGAGAGTTAGAGAACATGAATAGGGGAGGGGCAGAGAGGGAGAGAGAGAATCCCAAGCAGGCTCTTTGCTGTCAGCACAGAGCCCAATGCAGGGCTCAGTACAAACCATGAATTTGTGGCCTGAGCTGAAACCAAGAGTCAGAACCTTAACCAACTGAGCCACCCAGGCGGTCCTGGAATTTAAATTTTTTTTTACAAAAAGAGAAAGAATGTAGGGGCGCCTGGGTAGCTCAGTTGGTTAAGTGTCCGACTTTCGCTTAGGTCGTGATCTTATGGTCCATGAGTTCGAACCCCGCATCAGGCTCTGTGCTGATAGCTCAGAGCCTGGAGTCTACTTTGAAATCTGTGCCTTCCTCTCTTTCTGCCCCTCCCCCATTCGCACTCTGTGTGTGTCTCTCTATCTCTCTCAAAAATAAATAAACATTAAAAACATTTTTTAAAAAGAGAATGTAATGGGCTGTAATGAAATGAAGATGCTATGACAGTGCCAAGGACACTGTAGGTCACTTCAGCTGAGGGATATGAAGAGCAACATTTCATGAGGGAGATGGCATTTGAACTTGTCCTTGAAGAATGACATAATTTATTTTTTTTTTAATTTTTTTTTTCAACGTTTTTTATTTATTTTTGGGACAGAGAGAGACAGAGCATGAACGGGGGAGGGGCAGACAGAGAGGGAGACACAGAATCGGAAACAGGCTCCAGGCTCCGAGCCATCAGCCCAGAGCCTGACGCGGGGCTCGAACTCACAGACCGCGAGATCGTGACCTGGCTGAAGTCGGACGCTTAACCGACTGCGCCATCCAGGCGCCCCTGAAGAATGACATAATTTAAACCTTAAGGGATATGAAACTAATAGAACACTTTTCATTATATTTGAATAAAAACTTTAAACACACAAAAAAATTATAACTTATACCTAAGGAATAGATGCAAAAGGAAGATGATAGTTCTCTCAAAAAATAGGGAAATAAGGGACATTTTATTTTATACAAAAGTCAGAATAAAAATTGTAATATAAAAAAATCTGTCCTTACACTTCTGCCATTATATGAATGGTATAGTTGAGAGTCATATTTAAAAATGAAGAGTTAAGAATATTTTTATTTTTTTATTTTTATTTTTTTTTATTGATTCAAGTACCAATTTATTTTTTTTTTCAATATATGAAGTTTATTGTCAAATTGGTTTCCATACAACACCCAGTGCTCATCCCAAAAGGTGCCCTCCTCAATACCCATCACCCACCCTCCCCTCCCTCCCACCCCCCATCAACCCTCAGTTTGTTCTCAGTTTTTAACAGTCTCTTATGCTTTGGCTCTCTCCCACTCTAACCTCTTTTTTTTTTCCTTCCCCTCCCCCATGGGTTTCTGTTAAGTTTCTCAGGATCCACATAAGAGTGAAAACATATGGTATCTGTCTTTCTCTGTATGGCTTATTTCACTTAGCATCACACTCTCCAGTTCCATCCACGTTGCTACAAAGGGCCATATTTCGTTCTTTCTCATTGCCACGTAGTACTCCATTGTGTATATAAACCACAATTTCTTTCTCCATTCATCAGTGGATGGACATTTAGGCTCTTTCCATAATTTGGCTATTGTTGAGAGTGCTGCTATAAACATTGGGGTACAAGTGCCCCTATGCATCAGTACTCCTGTATCCCTTGGGTAAATTCCTAGCAGTGCTATTGCTGGGTCATAGGGTAGGTCTATTTTTAATTTTTTGAGGAACCTCCACACTGTTTTCCAGAGCGGCTGCACCAGTTTGCATTCCCACCAAAAGTGCAAGAGGGTTCCCGTTTCTCCACATCCTCTCCAGCATCTACAGTCTCCTGATTTGTTCATTTTGGCCACTCTGAGTGGCGTGAGGTGATATCTGAGTGTGGTTTTGATTTGTATTTCCCTGATGAGGAGCGACATTGAGCATCTTTTCATGTGCCTGTTGGCCATCCGGATGTCTTCTTTAGAGAAGTGTCTATTCATGTTTTCTGCCCATTTCTTCACTGGATTATTTGTTTTTCGGGTGTGGAGTTTGGTGAGCTCTTTATAGATTTTGGATACCAGCCCTTTGTCCGATATGTCATTTGCAGATATCTTTTCCCATTCCGTTGGTTGCGTTTTAGTTTTGTTGGTTGTTTCCTTTGCTGTACAGAAGCTTTTTATCTTCATAAGGTCCCAGTAGTTCATTTTTGCTTTTAATTCCCTTGCCTTTGGGGATGTGTCAAGTAAGAAATTGCTATGGCTGAGGTCAGAGAGGTCTTGTCCTGCTTTCTCCTCTAGGGTTTTGATGGTTTCCTGTCTCACATTCAGGTCCTTTATCCATTTTGAGTTTCTTTTTGTGAATGGTGTGAGAAAGTGGTCTAGTTTCAATCTTCTGCATATTGCTGTCCAGTTCTCCCAGCACCATTTGTTAGAGACTGTCTTTTTCCATTGGATCCTTCTCTGTCAAAGATGAGTTGGCCATACGTTTGTGGGTCTAGTTCTGGGGTTTCTTTTCTATTCCATTGGTGTATGTGTCTGTTTTTGTGCCAATACCATGCTGTCTTGATGATTATAGCTTTGTGGTAGAGGCTAAAGTCTGGGATTGAGATGCCTCCTGCTTTGGTCATCTTCTTCAAAATTACTTTGGCTATTCGGGGCCTTTTGTGGTTCCATATGAATTTTAGGATTGCTTGTTCTAGTTTCGAGAATGCTGGTGCAATTTTGATTGGGATTGCATTGAATGTGTAGATAGCTTTGGGTAGTATTGACATTTTGACAATATTTATTCTTCCAATCCATGAGCACGGAATGTTTTTCCATTTCTTTATATCTTCTTCAATTTCCTTCATAAGCTTTCTATAGTTTTCAGCATACAGATCTTTTACATCTTTGGTTAGATTTATTCCTAGGTATTTTATGCTTCTTGGTGCAATTGTGAATGGGATCCGTTTCTTTATTTGTCTTTCTGTTGCTTCATTATTAGTGTATAAGAATGCAACTGATTTCTGTACATTGATTTTGTATCCTGCAATTTTGCTAAATTCATGTATCAGTTCTAGCAGACTTCTGGTGGAGTCTATCAGATTTTTCATGTATAATATCATGTCATCTGCAAAAAGTGAAAGCTTAACTTCATCTTTGCCAATTTTGATACCTTTGATTTCCTTTTGTTGTCTGATTGCTGATGCTAGAACTTCCAACACTATGTAAACAACAGCGGTGAGGTGGACATCTCTGTTGTGTTCCTGATCTCAGGGAAAAAGCTCTCAGTTTTTCCCCATTGAGGATGATGTGAGCTGTGGGCTTTTCATAAATGGCTTTTATGATCTTTAAGTATGTTCCTTCTATCCCGACTTTCTCGAGGGTTTTTATTAAGAAAGGTTGCTGAATTTTGTCAAAGGCCTTTTCTGCATCGATTGACAGAATCATATGGTTCTTATCTTTTCTTTTATTAATGTGATGCATCACATTGATTGATTTGCGAATGTTGAACCAGCCCTGCAGCCCAGGAATGAATCCCACTTGATCATGGTGAATAATTCTTTTTATATGCTGTTGAATTCAATTTGCTACTATCTTATTGAGAATTTTTGCATCTGTATTCATCAGGGATATTGGCCTGTAGTTCTCTTTTTTTACTGGGTCTCTGTCTGGTTTAGGAATCAAAGTAATGCTGGCTTCATAGAATGAAGTTGTTCATTTTTTGTGTGAACCACACAAAACCAATTCTTGGTTTCGTTGATCTGCTCTACAGTGTTTTTAGATTCTATATTGTTTATTTCTGCTCTGATCTTTATTATTTCTCTTCTTCTGCTGGATTCAGGCTATCTTTGCTGTTCTGCTTCTGTTTCCTTTAGGTGTGCTGTTAGATTTCGTATTTGTTCCCCGCCAAGCTGAGCTCTGTCGTCTGGGGCTCAACAACTCTCCCTCCCGTTGTCCTCCAGCCCTCCCGTTCTCCAGGCAGAGCTGTTAGCTTATAATCGTCCAGATGTCAAGTCCTTCTTGCTGTCGGAACACACTCAGTCCGGCCCCTCCGCTTTTGCCAGCCAGACTTGGGGCTCTGCTTGGCCGGCGGGCCGCCCCTCTGCCCGGCTCCCTCCGGCCAGTCCGTGTAGCGCGCACCGCCTCACCACCCTTCCTACCCTCTTCCGTGGGCCTCTCGTCTCCGCTTGGCTCTGGAGACTCCGTTCTGCTAGTCTTCTGGCGGTTTTCTGGGTTATTTAGGCAGGTGTAGGTGGAATCTAAGTGATCAGCAGGATGCGCGGTGAGCCCAGCGTCCTCCTACGCCGCCATCTTCCCAGGATCCTCCAAGAATATTTTTAAAAATTTAAGGGTTTGAAGGGAGAAGAGAATGCCAAGCAAAGCCAGTATTTTTGGAAAAAAAAAAAAAAGCAATTGTAAATTTGCATGACATGTTTGAGGCAGGTGAATTTTCCCAGTATAACTGAATGGAAGGATAGAAGGGGAGCAGGAAAAGGGAACCGGAGACGAGTGGTGGTTTTCTTTAATATCAACTAAGAGCAGTTCAGATTCTCTTTCTCTAGGCAGCATGCAGCCATCAGATGATTTCTGTCAGTTCTGTGACACATTCTCATCTGTGTTTTAGAAAGATAACTCTGGCACAAGTGTGAAGGAAAGACTGAAATGGTCAGAAATTAGAGAACAGGAGACCAGTTAAGGTTAGGTAGGGTTGCCAGAGTGAAAGGAAGAAAAACAAAATAGCTTTTTAAATTTTTTTTAAATTGAGGTATAATTGACATACAATATCCTATTAGTTTCAAGTGTACATCATAGTGATTCGATAGTTTCATTTAAAAATAACTCCTATGATGAATCTTAGTTACCATCTGTCACCATACAATTATTACAATATTTTTTACAATATTCCCTATGCTGTACTTTTTATCCTCGTGACTTATTTATTTTATAACTGGAAGTTTGTACCTCTTAGTCCCCTCTACCTATTTAAATCTGAATTTCAGATAAAGAACAAATAATTTTTTGTATAAATATTGTTCATGCAATGTATTTTATCTGGCAACACTAAGTTAGGAGACTATTGCACTAGTCCAAGCAACAAAAGAATATGGCAGTGACAGTGGTAACAATGTGAAGGAGGGAACAGAAAATAAGTAGCTGAAGAGAAGGAACCAACAATTGAGGTTCACACCCAAATGACTATGGGGATTATGAGGACAATATTGGAAAGGACAGAGATTTCTTTCTTGGGTGAGTAGAAGAATGGTACCATTTCCTGAAATAGGAAATGTCCAAAAATAAATAAAGAGTAAATATGGACTAGAAGATTCTGACATTACATGTGTTGAGGTTGAGGCTTCCAGAAAGCCATATGAAGGTGGAAATTCTCATCAGGGTCTGAATCAGATTTGAAAATCATCAGCATACAGGTGACAGTTGGAGCCACTAGAGTTGCTGTGTTCTCCCAAACAGAAGGCAGAGTAAACAAAGGGCATGAAAAAGGCTCAGTGAGAACCCTCATCTAGTTAAAGGTAGAAGGCATATATATAGACAAAGGATGCTGAGAAAGGACATAAAGATATGTGGGAGGAAGGTTCCATTCTGCACTGAAGAAGGAAGGGAAGAGTGTGGTTTGGGGGTGGGGATCAGTAGTGCAGGGAATGCCACAGAGAGGCCAACCAGGATAGGGGCTGAGAGCCCCCCCACTGACTTCGGAGAGAGTATCCCCCATGGTGTGGTGCATGGGAAACCCAGGTATGTAAAGTTAAAAGAAAGAAAGACATGTGTCACTGAAAAAGGACCATTCCTTCAAGAAATTCATCAGTAAATAGAAGAAAAGAAATGGGGTCTAAGATCTTGAGGTTTAGAAAGCAGAATCTAACAAAGGTGGTTTTCACATAGGATAGGATTTAATAGGACGGAACAGTAGGGTAAGATTGGGTAGGATAAGACTGGACCTGTAGAAAGACTTTAAAACTTTGGTAGCTGATGGAGAAGAAAGCAATATGGGAAGAGATCTAAGATTTGGTAGACAATTTATAATGGCACCTTAGGAAAATCAGTGCCTGGTTGTTAATCTAGGGAAGATCATACTCCCTTCCTGTCTGGCCCTGCCTATATGTTCTTTCTGGTTTCATCCCTGGGTTCATATCCATCTACTGTGCCTATTTCTGGAAAATTTGCTCAACTTTCAAAATTCGGCTCTGGTCTGTTTCCTTCATTCATACATTCGTTCATTCATTCATTCAACAGAAATTCATGGAGGGCCAGTATCCAACACTGTTCTTAGAACCAGAATGCAGTGAATATGACAAAAATAACCTAACGTACATCATTCATTCATTATTCCTTCAACATATTTATTGAACATCTCCCATAGCCCACACTGTATCTCTTTTCTCTGAATTTTGACGGCAATTATGGCAGCACAATACAGTTTACCACTAATTATCCTTCTTTGGTGTATATTAACCTTGTTTTCTTTGCTAAATTACAAATTTTTTGAGGTTGGGGCCTATTTTCCCTTAAGCCCAATGCCCTATACATAGTAAATAACAAAATCACTTTCCCAATATAAGTAAGTATCTTAAAAGCTACTTAAAACAGGACTCAAAATATTTTAAAAGTGACTGTCCATCTAGTATTTATTGAAATCTTCTATACTTGAATTGCTGTACAAAATGCCCCTTGAGTCATACCTTTCCACAATACATCAAAGCGAATGAAACTGAAGAAGGAATCTGTATCTTTCTGTACGAGCTGCTGTCACAGAAACTTCAGAGAACTGATAAATTGCCCCCAGAGGGATCTTTTAGATAAAGTCTGTCATCCTTTTAAAGTCTTGGCTCCTTTTGGACTTTCTTCTTCTGTCATTCTGGGCTGGATGAGCTCTCAAGTGTGTTTCAGCTCTCTCTGAAAGGCAGGTGAAGTTCACGAACTGTTCTTAAGAGAGCAGAGATTTACAGGGAACAAATCAATGAAATTAGAGAGTACTGATGGTTCAGTCCCTATGTCTCTGGGTATGTTGCTTAAATCCACACTGCCTGTGACTTTTCACCTTTTCTTTGTTCTTTTTTGTAAGTCTTTAGTATGTCCTTAATAAAGAAGTTGCATTTTTTTAGATGGGAATTTAGTTTTCATGCAGATCTTTTCCCCCAGAGACAGTCGTTTAGGATGACTTTCCTAGCTATATTTAACCATAATATAGAAGTATGTAAGGAAATGCTAAAAATTATGACAGCAGATATCAGAATCCTGAAGGTTTTCTCTACCATTTGTTGCCCTTAAACAAGGACATCCTAACATCTGTTAGGTTGAGGGTAACATTATCACCATATCTTCAGATTAGTTAACTCAATAAAATTTATTATATGCCAAGTTATATATGTCTAACAGGTGTAACATGCTATATTTCTATGCTTTATGACTACCACCATCCAAGTTACTTCTGTTATTATGATCCTTCTTATGCTAATTAAGGTCTAGCTTTCTTACTTAAAACATCACTTATTAGCAATTTCTCCTGATCGACCCCAATAACCCAGGGTGAAATGGAGCTAGACATTCCTCCTTTCCTTCCTCCCTCTCTCCCTCCCCCACTGCTCCATCAGTCCATCTTTCTTTTCTTTTCTTTTTTCTTTTCTCCTCTCTTCCTTTTTCTTTCTTTCTCTTTATTTGTCTCTTTCTCTCTTTCTTTCTTCCTACAGATGGTGTTCTAGAGTTTTGAGGTTGCCTTACTGTCACTATAGAGTATTAGCAGCAGAAATTGCCTATAGATGAAAATTAACATTAATGGTGATTAATTTAAAAACTGGAGGGCATTTTTTGAAAGAGTAATAAAATTAAGAGTTAACGTTATAATTTTTGGACCATAAGGATAGAATATTTTCCAGGAAATCCATGTACATACCTACATTCCTGCTATTGTGATTGCTGCTGTTATGAATGATTATGGTAGGTGGGGAGACGTTTCTGGTTACACATGTAATCCTTTAAAATCCAGTTTCTGCAGACAGTTCATAGAAGCCAGCAATAGTAAGGATTATTGGCTGAATGCAGTAGTGAAAAGAATAGAGGGTCAAGGGCTAAAAGACATACCATTGACTCATGGCTTTTCCACCAATTAGTTGAATGGTTTTCAGTTTCAGGTACCTGTTCTGTTACTCAGTTTTGTCATCAGGATGATCTTAGTTACTTCTCAGTTCTAATGTTCCATTGTTTCATTTGACTGTAAAGTAGAGTGATACAGAATATTTATAGTTTGCACTCTCCAACAACCAAATGAGGTACCAGAAGTAAAAACGAAAAATGTAAGATGAACTGCATTTAAAATACAAATACCAAATATATGCTAAACTATTGAAGACACTGTGTGCAACAGTTTAAATATTACCAGTTCAGAAATAGTTGATCATTTTTAAAAAACCATTATCAATAGGTTCCGAATTTTGGCCATTAAGACCTTAAATGTAAGGAAGTGATAGTTTATTAAAAAGCAGAGTACATCTTTTTAATGTGGGTTAAAATATGGACAGGTTCCACAGCTCATTGCAGACCGTCATTTGAGCAGTCTCACGAAGCACAATAGTTAACTTTGGCCTTCCCATATATCAAGTCTTTGATCTTTAGCATGGCTCTGAACTATCTTTACAAATTATTTCCTTGGGTCTAGTTAATTTTATTTATGGTCATTCTTAAGTGACATCTGGTTTCTGTTGTTATTTTTTTTTATTTGAAAGCTAACACTGTACTGTTTATGGATGCAGTTAACAACTTAAATTTTTTGTTTTGTACAGGAGGAATTTGTGACCCTGGAGATTCTCATGAAAATGATGTCACCTTGTATGCAAAGATTGAAGGAAGAAAAGAGCACATTACACTGGATACTCTTTCCTATTCCTCATATAAGGTATATATGCCAATCCACGTGCCAAATGGCCCCACTGTAGACTTCCCTAGACAAGTCAAAGTCAAAACCATGAAGTCCAACCTAGATGCAGAAGAGAACACTCTGTTCTAGAAGCCCAGAAATTTGCCAGATTTCTTAAAAAGTGACATGGACATTGTAATACTCACTTTCCCCCCCGATACAAAGGAAAAATGAGGTTTTATTGGGAAAAATGAATTAGACCCCACCAGAGATTATAAGATGGGAGACCAGTACTCTGACAATGATTTTTGTACCCAAGAAAGCCCTAAAAGTGGTTCTAATTATAAAGCTTCACAGACTTGTTATCAGGCATCATGGGCATTTTTCCAGCATTTTAAGATTTCCTAGGCAGAAGACATTGTATAAGTACAGATTATTACTACTTTTGCTTTTATTTTATTTTATTTTATTTTATTTTATTTTATTTTTTCTTTCTTTCTTTCTTTCTTTCTTTCTTTCTGGCTAATTATAGCCACTGAAATTGGCCTCTTTTACTTTCCCTTTGGATCTAGGACATCTGCAGGCTGTAGTTATGTGAAAACATCTTCAAAATTATGTGTGATGCTTGTCATTAGGTGTGGAATTATTTTTTTCTAGTGGTAGGTTTATTTGTGCTGAGACTACACTCACACATTCATTACTAGTTAGGCTTTTCTCCACATTGATGGCACCCTTGGTACTATAAAGAGCTTGAATACAGCCAGCACCTAGCATTTCATGGTTTCAGTTAGAAGACAGGAGATTAACACTGAGGCTAGAATAGGGAACAACCAGAGAAGGTATTTGCACACTCCATCTGCTAGGGTTACCCAAATTATCTCACGTGAGATTTCATAATGGACTAGTTTTCCAGCTGTGACTAGCTAGGGTTACACCTGCCCTGGTCATCTACACGCCACAGACCAAACGAGTTATGTAAGTTATCATGGGTTAACTTGTTGACTCTGGCAGTTACTGCCTAGAGTCATATTTTCAGAATACCTAGTTTGGCAATGGTTGGTACCATACAAATTCACTTTAAAAGAGGACTGATGATAAAGTATTGGTGCGAAGTTGCTTTTGTCTTGTGCCAAGGTCTATAAAATGGATACCTATGCTTTGGTAACTTTAAGGACCTTACACTCATTTATCTTCAGGTAGAGGGGCCCTGATCAGTACACACAGAGAGCTCCAGGTGCCTGCAAAGGAGGAGTCCTAAGTGACTCAAACAAATGCCCACTGAAGACCACATCTACTACCCGAAATAACAGATGGAACACACAAGACCTCCCCTGGTGCTTAACAAATGGCAGTTATATGCATAGTAATTGCAAGCTTGAATCTAGGAGAATTCTTACAGACTCATGTAGAGGGCATTACGAATGATTTTGGTTTCCTTTGTTTTGAAGGTTCCATCTTTAGTTTCTGTAGTCATCAATCCTGAACTTCAGACTCAGGCTACGAGATTTTGCCTAAGGCAAAAAAACCATCAAGGACATAACAGGAATGTCTGGGCTGTGGATTTTTTCCACGTCTTACCTGTTCTGCCTTCTACAATGTCTCACATGATACAGTTTTCCATTAATCTGGGATGTGGAACACATCAGCCTGGTAACAGGTAGGAAGCCCTATTTTTTGAGTGTGTGAACCAGTTAAAAGTGAACATGTGGGGGAACCTGACTGGCTCAGTTGGTAAAGCATGTGACTCTTGATCTCAGGGCTGTGAGTTGAAGCCCCATGTCAGGTGTAGAGATTACTTAAAAAATAAAATCTTAAAACTAAAAAATGAACATGTGGACTTGGCTATTAAGTCGGAGCAACTTCTCAGTAGGTTTTCAGCTGAATTTTTAATGAAACATCCTTTAAAAAAAATACACACTTTCCCCCAAAGAAGAGCTCTTCAATTAATATGCAGAGTGTGATTGGATAATTTTAAGTAGAAATGACTTCGTTCTAAGAGCTCAGTCTTAGGTATCAGAAGTGTTTGCACGCGCTGTGGCAGCCGTCCATGCTGACAGATTGCTGAGAGAAAAGAAAAACAAATAACTGAAGGAAAGCTTGACCCCATGTTGGTTAGTGACCCCCTAATAATAGGCACGGAAATCAATTAACACTTCAAGAGCTATGACTCCTGCGTTTCACTTCTCAGAAGTGTTGCTCGTGTCCTTTCTAAGAATTTTTTGAGTCTCACATTCACAGGATGAGGTGGCAGTGTGAGACGTGGTAATTGCCTTGCCATCTATCAAATTGGAGAGCACAGACTCAAGCTACCATTTGTTGGCTTCAAAAGATAGTTCATTTCTATAGCCGTAATTGAACCGTTTGCCCTTTGAAGGCTGGTCAGACTTCAGTGGAGGGGAGAACAAGGATTTTGGACACAGCATCTTAAAATTTGTTACACTAGTTCTGCAGGTGTTTACTGTACTTAGCCAGAGGTGAGTCATTTCATTTTGTTATCTTTGCCCTTTTTTGTTGTGCTTGTTCTGGTGTTATCAGTGTCAGCCTGGAGTTTTCCACCAATCATGGGCGTTCCTGGTCCCTCCTCCACACTGAGTGTTTACCCGAGATCTGTGCTGGACCCCACCTCCCCCACAGCACTATCTACTCCTCCGAAAACTACAGTGGGTGAGTAAATTCTCTGAGATATCAGGAGATTTGAATTCATGTTGTGACTCAAAATCTACCAATAAGCTCGAGACTAATAGTTTTTCATAATAAGTAAGGAAGCTGCTTTCTCTTCTTCAGGTGATTTAGGAAGGATCTCATTAAAACAAACAAACAAACAAACAAACAAAAAAACGACAGTAACCAGTAAATCTGATGCAGGATCACAATTTGTAGGGTCATTCATTCATTTATGCTCTTGGCTTTTATATTTTGGATATATATAACTTAAACTTAGACATAAGTTTAAATTCTATGTAGTGACTCCATGGTTATTGCCAAAAGGCTTCTTGCCAAACTACTTACTTAGGGAAAGATGCAGCATAGAGAGGTGGAAGAAAGTTAAGCTGTGCAATTGAACCAGGTTCAAATCCTGGTTCTGCCATCTACTTGGGTAATGATATTTCCTCCCTAACTTTCCCCTTTTTCCACATAAATTAAGGACAATGATACACCACTTTGAGGGCTGTGCAGAGAATTAAAGATGACTGCCAAATACTTACCACCTTACAGAGTAAACACTGGATAAACCAATAAAAAAATATTCCCAAGCATGGCAAAATTAAGTTGAGAATTATTTTCTTTCTTAGCCTCTATTTAAATGTGCATAGGACCAGGGAATAGCAAAAAGTAGAAAGCAATCAATGCTAATCAGCCCCATGTCTGCACAGATGCTTATCCTCAAATAATATCTAAAGTCTGAGTATTGATGTAAAAATTTCTTAAAGGAATATCTAAAAACAAAACAAATATCACTTGCTAATAAGAACAAACCCATTACTCTAGTGTGATATGAATGTTTTTAGAAGTTATATGCTTGTCTTAAAACTGTAGCCAAACTCCACAGGTGAATTTAAAGACTTTATTGCCAAACTTTAGTGCTGTCCCAAGCATACAGAAACTACAGCATCAAAAGCATGTAAAATAGGTTCAAAAGATGTGAATGTAGTTTTGAAGCTGTTTTGTGCTAAATTTCTTGCAGGTGGAACCGAATAACGATTCCCCTTCCTAACGCAGCACTAACCAGGGACACCAGAATTCGCTGGAGACAAACGGGACCAATCCTTGGAAACATGTGGGCAATTGATAATGGTTAGTTTATGCCTGTCATAATCACATGCCATTGATGTAGAGTCTTCCTGTGCTTTTGTTCGTTGGCACAGACTTAATCACATTTCTAAGTCATGGTCTTGCAATTCATTAAACGCCCTTTCTTCCCTTTCTCCTTTGCATTCCGTTAGAAGCCCAGGGATGCACAATCAGAAAAAAAAGGCAGCAGAGTCAGCAATATTAGATGCAAGAATGTTTCAACATACAGAATTTAAAAGCCCTGAAACTCAAATTCACAGTTGATGACAGGGGATATCCTAACATTTTCTTTGAATGTTTTACACAAAATTAACATAAATACTTACCATACTGCATGTATTAAAATAAGAGCCATTCTTCTCTTAGTAACTACCACAACATCTGGAAAGCTTATCTTTTAGATGCAGACACCACACATTAAGGGAACATCATCTCTCAAATGAAATTTCTGAAGTGAAACTTCTACCTCCTTCTCAGAAAACTGTATAACAAGAAAATTTAGATATACATAAAATATCCTATGTTATCATTAATTTTTAAGCGAATATTTGATCATTTTTGCATAACTTTAAAGCCAATATCACTTATAACAGGTGCACATGAGAGAAGATATTTTAAGTTATTGGGATGCATGACTCAATTTCTTATATTTGTTGTTAATAGTCTGTTTTTCTTAATAATTCGAATTACAGGAAGAGTCATCGATTTCCTATTTTCAGAGTATATCAATTTGACTGAAAAGTTATACTACAAGGAAGTAGAAGGGGAGGGAAGGAGGGACAAAATGTCAATACTTAAGCAAACTTAGCATAGCCACTGACTTTGATCGATTTTATAAAGTAGGAAAAGCCTACCTCATTCTTTCATGCTGATTTTCCATGTTTTAATAATCTTTTTGCTACTTTGAATAATTTAAAAATTGATACACATTTAGTGGAGTACATTCTTGAAACTCAGGAATAACTTCAGGCAAGAAAACTTACTGATGAGCCAATGTAAATTCTTTAAACACTCTGTATTCAGAGAAGACCAATAAAAGGCCCGGACTTCAAAGACCACATTAGTTATATAGGTATAAACATAGTATGTTTGCAAAACCATCTAAAGGATTAATTTGTTTAAAAGAAGTTTTGGGCGCCTGGGTGACTCAGTCGATTAAGCGAACGGCTCTTGATTTTGACTCAGATCATGATGTCATAGTTCAGGAGCTCAAGCCCCACACTGGGGCTCTGCGCTGGTGGTGAGGAGCCTGCTTAGCATTCTCTCTCCTCTTGCTGCCCCTCCCCTATTCTGTCTCACTCTCTCCCTCAGAATAAAGAAATTAATTAATTTTAAAAATGCAGTTTCTCCACTGGCAGAACATTTTGCATAGCATTTGAATTACAATGCCTGTTCACTAGTTCTAGGGAATAAGTATGTACCTCTGAATAGTGGGATATGGGTGACTTTTCCCCTGCTGTCATACTTTTATGGGTCCTATAATGAACTTATATTACTTTGATAATAATCAAAGAAATCAAAAAACCAATACTAAAGCAAATGAGGAAATTAAGAGTGCTGTGAAGCACATATAAGCCTATGAAAAGAATATCTAAATTTCCTAAGCAAGGCAATTACTAAGTCAGAAAGGGTCCCACCATCTTGTTTTGAGTAGAATGAGAAAAGGTAAGAATATATGAAAAGAGCATGCTTAGCACTGTATGTCAGATGCAAAACTTGGGACAGAATCATCTCGATTCTGTTATCATTCTATGTGTGAGGTGTTCACAAAAAAAGACCTGCTCTCCGGCTTCTTCATGAGGCTTGAAGAGGACATACACTCAGTCTTTCCCAAGAGAAATGTGTGCCAACTTGCCAAACAACACTTCTGAAATCTCTCCCACTTCACTATGGAATGCCAAAAGGATGTCAAGGAAAACAAACATAGACAAAAAAACAGGTCAATATCCTACTTTTGTTAGATATGTTTTCCCTGCTAGTGTGTACAGAAAGTATTTTCAGAATTATCCTGAAATTCCTAGCAGAACGGAAAATCCTAGGGCAAAGTATGTTTGTTAATCACTTTCTAATATTCTCAGCTTGATTAAATTAATAATAGGGGTAAAAACAAAGCTGACCTTTCCACACTCATAGGAAAAAGGAACCTATGAACTTACTCATGCTGTGAATCCCGATGACCCCAGTGTTTGCAGGGAAGGATGACACGATTCTTAATTGCAATTTTTTTCATTGACTTGAAGAGTCTTGTTTTATTGTTGAAATTTTTTTTGCAGTGGAACCTTTTTGAACATAGGTACACTGTAGGGCAGCCTCCAGAGTGACCCTGCAAACTGCAATGAAGCACTTACAGAACTTAGAATAAATCCTTCTGCAGCCATAAAATCATGTTCTGGGAACACAGTCTGTAGGCTTTTCCAAGCTACAGAAGAGTGAAGCCCTTTCCTGATTTCTCAGCACTTTGCTGTCTAGTGGAGCCCAGCAAGGCAGATGGAGCAGGAAGGATTCTTGACCCCAATATCATGATGATCATAACTGTATGGTTCCAGGTAGCCTGCTAAGCATGAACATTTCATTTACTCTTTCCTCCAAGGATTATTATCCCACTTTAAAGAATAGGGACACTGAGGCTTAGACAGGATAAATCACTTATCCAGAGTTTCCAAGTGAAACGGGAATTTGAATCCAGGTTTATTTGACACCTAAAACCCATAACTTTAACCACTCAACCTGCTATCTGCTCTCTTCCTCAACCATCAGTTTCCTTCAGCCAAGAGTTTTTCCTGGCCTGCTTTGCATCACACTTGAATTACTGGCTCCAGAGAACAAGTGTTTGTAGGAGCATTGGCCACAGGAAAATTTATTTTAAAATGAAATCATTTAGGGATGCCTAGGTGGCTCAGTTGGTTGAGCATTTGACTCTTGATTTTGGCTCAGGTCATGATCCCAGGGTTATGGGATCCAGCCCCACATTATGCTCCACACTGAGCATGGAGCCTGCTTGAGATTCTCTCTCTCTCTCTCTCTCTCTCTCTCTCTCTCTCTCTCTGTCTCTGTCTCCCCCCACCACCCCCCGCTCCTCTCCCATACCCATGCTTGCTCTCTCTCTCTGTCTCTCAAATAAAAAATAAAAATAAAATGAAATCATGTAACTATTTTGGCATGATTACAAGACAGAAAAAAAGATGATAATGGATGGCAAATCTGAGCCTAAAATTGAACATGTGAGGTCTTAACAACTGTTGCATCTCTAATTCCTCATTGGTTTTGTTCCCTTTTCACACTTTGTTATGTTACTCATTGTGCTGATTATCAAGAGGCTTAATATCTATAAATATATTTGAGCCTGAGTATCTCAGAGCCTACCATTCAACCATTAGGAATCCTTTTCTTGATATTCCAGTGATTAGAATTTAGGTTTATAACATCGTTATCAGTCAAGCCCACCATTTAGGAAAAGATATGCATTTCTGAGAAGACAATGCACAACAGATTTTATTTTAACTCCCCACTTCAGGAAGGATGGGTTAATATTTAGAAGGATATTTAACAATCATCTGCAAGATGTTATAGATTTCTCCCAGTTAAGAATGGAAGTTATAGTTGTTTTTTTGTTCAAGTGCGCAAAGGCTTTATTGGAATTGGGATTTGTATTGACAGTAAAGGGTTATAGAGCCGCACAGAACAGGAAACAACTTCAAAATCATTACTGTCACTCTCCTAAAATCTAGCAGATAATTCCTGTCATAGAAAATTTCTGTCTCCTGAACATATTTGCTTCTAGTTTATATACTTTTGAAATGACAGTTCTCTCCTCTCCCAAGTCACCCCTGTCTCCAAGCCTTGTAAATTGTCATTTTATCTTGCAAAGCAGTTTAAGAATTGAGCTAAACTCTTCATAGTGTAACCTATGGCTTTCGGTGTTTCCCCTTCCATAGCAAGGAGATGCATTATATTGGTTATTGATGAACATAAGAGACATTTATTCCAACCCCATCAGTTGTGTCAACCAACTATCCTAGAAGGCAAAACCTGGGATTTATTTATTTAATGACGTTAGTTGAGATCCTGAATCAGGTACTGGGATGGGCCTTGTCAAGGTAACAATAAGCAGATCAGGTGGTGACTCCGCACTCACAAACTTATGGTCAACTGGCATAGATAGATGTTATTTAAGAAAAGAAATGTACACAAGCATATACTGCAAATTATAAAGATTATTAAGAGAAAAGTACAGGGGGCTATGGGTTTCTAGCAGATAGGCTCATCTAGTGCAGATGGATTAAGGAAGAGTTAGTTATAGTTTTTAATTAAATTATAATGTCTCCATTTCATGATATATCAAATTGGTCCTTTGAAAATTAGTTCTACCTAAAGAAATTAAACTGTAGAACGTTCAACTCAGAAGCACTAATATTCTTCCTGAAATCATTTTAGCCAAAGAGACTCCATTAAGGAACCCAAATCATATGTTCGTACCTTTTTTTTTTTTTTTTTTTTTTGCTATGACACATTAAAATCTTGAAAGAATTAACTTAAAACATTTCCAGCAAATTTGTAGCTAAGCACTTAACTTGTCACATAGTGCTCTATATGTCACCCTGGATTCCTGTGTATAACATGCATTTAATGGACTAGATTTCATGGGGGTTGCTTCACAAAATTGATTCACATGCTGATGTTTTCTTGGTTTTTCCACTTGTTTTGCCTTATTTTTACTTGCTGTTTTTTCTCTGCCTGCAGTTTATATTGGTCCATCGTGTCTCAAATTCTGTTCTGGCAGAGGACAGTGCACTCGACATGGTTGCAAGTAAGCATTTTAAAATAATAATTATACTTCTTTTTTTTGATTACGTACTTTATATATTGAAGCCACAAGTCATTTTAACTTGTTTTAATTTCCATTTTAGGCTTTTGAGGTCTTTTGAAGGCCAAAGTAGGATACTCCAAATTGAATTTAAGCATAATAGAACACTAAGTGTGTTTTGTATGTAGAAATTGATGAATAAATAACTTTTCTATTAAGCTAAATTGTAAATAAATTTAGCATACCTCATGTAAATTTGTGAACAAATTTGAATTCTTCACAGTTTGATGACTACCTTTTCTGTCTTTGGTTACATTCTTCAATATGCTATTAAAGCTATTGAATATGCTTCAATATTTTAATTCCTAGCATGCTTTGTAAATGAATTATGAAAATCATTACTGACCCATAAACCCAAGGCTAAAGGAAACTGGAATGAGCCAAATTTAGCAGTTTGATAAGAAAATTCATCTTTGAGTATAATTCTGCAATCTTACTTACCTTTGAAAATCATTTGGGTCTTCAAAATGATATATAAAGTATTTTACATGATAATGATGTTGAATATGAAATCTGAAATTATATATAAATAGTTAATATCTAGTCACCACTGAAGCATTGTGTTATGTTTATAACGAGAATTGGTATTCATATGTATTATGTCATTTCCATATTAACATTTAATTATAAAATATTTGGGAGATTCCCAAAACCACAGACAATCTGGTTATACAGCTAAGTTTTCAACAACTGATCATCTAGTTTGTCTCTTCTTGTCCTCCAAACAAAAAGAGTAGTAATTAATTAATGGAGAACTCATAAAAGGAATTTCTGCCTGATCATTTGGAAATTATATGTATGAGGCAGGACACTTGTCAGCACTGAGAGTAGAGGGTCACGTTAACTTCTTAACTATGTTGCAGTGAATTTAATTAACAAAGAAGTCACTCTGCACCATAGAAAGTATTAAAGAATTGAAAAGTTCCTATTCATATTCCAAAAGTGAAGAGGCACCTAGTGGCTCAGTCAGTTAGGCATCCAACTCTTGATTTCGGCTCAGGTCATGATATGGTTCATGGGTTCGAGCCCCACATTGGGCTCTGTGCTGATGGTGTAGAGCCTGCTTGGGATTCTTTCTCCCTGTCTCTGTGCCCCTTTCCCTTTCTCTCTCTTTCTCTCCTTCTCTCTCTCTCTCTCTCTCTCTCTTTCTCAAAATAAATAAATAAACTTTAAAAAAATTATTTAAAAAACCAGTGAATATGTGTCTCTGTGCTTTTGAATAAAACCACCAACTCCCACCCCAAAAGACTGACTCATTAGATCTGTGAAGCATTATCTGGTGTTTTCCTCAAGTTATTATCTTCATCTATTGTGCATATCCAGGCCATCCTCTCCTTAAGTGCATTTCAAATAAAATGAACACAAGAATGCCAGACTTCTTTGTAATTCCTGAAAGTTGTCCTGAAAAGTTCTGAAAACAAATTATCTGAAATGACAACTGCTTTTATTAATGAAAATAGAAAGTGCTATTTCTAAAAAAAAAGTGCTATTTCTAAAAAACCCATCTATAATTACAGTAATTCTACTTCATACTTCATTTTTCATGTACAATATCCTGTTAGCATTCAGTGGTTTTATTAAGGCAACCACCTGTGTCACTCATGATGGATGCAAACAGAAATCTGAATGGCCCTGTTATGCCTTTGGGCATTGGGTTTTTTTTTGTTTGTTTGTTTTTTAACACCATACATCATTTTGAACAATCATGGCCTTTTCCTCCTTCTAAGGTTTTGCAGAATATTTTCACCAGTTATAACTTGAGTTTTTTTTCCCTATTTCTGATGACATTTTACATAATATTCAGTGGTTTTGTTCATCTGTGGCTGCGCTGTTTGACTACTACATCCTTTTAAAAAATTTTTTTTAATTTTTATTTTTGAGAGAGAAAGAGACAAAACCTGAGCAGGGGAGGAAGAGAGAGAGGCACACACACACACACAATCCGAAGCAGGCTGCAGGCGCTGAGCTGTCAGCACAGAGCCCCATGCGGGCTTGAACTCCCTAACTGGGAGATCATGACCTGAGCCAAAGTCACATGCTCAACCGACTGAGCCACCCAGGTGCCCTGGTGACTACTACATCCTTTTCCGGCAATATATGCTTTGTCAAGCATGAACAAAATTGCATAGAAAAGGAATTTATATTCGATACCATTTATTTCTCTTAAACAGATGCTTGAATTTGGGGCCCCTGCAGCTTTGTTTCTCTTCTCACTTTGCTCCCCTCATCACTGCTATTATTTGCTACCAGGATTCCACCTCTCCTGCTGCCTAACATGTTTTTGCCTGTGTGCAATACTCAGGCCTGGATTTCTAAACTGATAAGTCTTTATTCCGATAAGCCCACCCCTGTTAGAGGTTCTAGTGAGAAGGGCAGAAGGCATCCTTTTATCTTGACATTCAAGGTGACCATAATGCTACACTTGAGGATGGGTAGAAAAACCTGCAGAGGATATATTTAGAATCAGGAGAGCCTCATGCCATTCCTGAAATCTCCTGTTACCCTACTGTTTCACTGCAAAACAAAGACTACAAATGTATTTTTAAATATATGAATGGAATCCTTATCAACATTGTATCCCAATTATATAACTTTTGATTAAAAGTACACTTCCAAAACCACTAAATGGGAACTGACTCCAGTGTGAGTCTTCTCTAAATGATCACCAATTTCTGTCCAAACAGTGGTCCTAAGAAGACACATAGAAATGCATTTGCCCTGAAATGCCGTGGTAATACACATATAGTTCTCCAATGTCAAAATGTGTCTTCTTTAGCTAATTTTTTATCCTTCTTGGAAATTACTTGGCTATTCACAGTTTAAATCAATGAGATAACATGGGAAAGAAGCAAACTGTGTGAGGCTTATTTGCGTGCTCCATAAATACTGTTTTTCTTTCCTAATCCCATCCCTAATGCCAAGACAACCTTCAGACTTCATGCTGTAGTAGGGTCCAACTTCCTTGATAACATGATGACGACTGTAAACCTTCTCCTTCAGAATATCCAATACACATTTGATACACCAGTGCTAAAGAAGTAGCTTTCAAAGTTATGCCATAATATCACTTCATTGGTCCTACACTGCTTTATAAATGCTTCCAATTTTAGGAAGTTTTGAATGCTTAGATGAGCACTCCTTACCCCACCCAAAAAAAGACACCAATTTTATTTTATAATGGGTGACATAGTATATATATAGTGAAAAAGAAATAGTACAATGAAAATAAAGAATTTAAAACTAATTCCTGATATGTAAATGCCTTAAAATATAAGAGGTTTCTGATATTCAACTAGTGAGTTATCTGTGATGAGTGTCCTAATATAAATATAGTAGAAGGTGGGGCGCCTGGGTGGCTCAGTCGGTTAAGCATCCGACCTTAGCTCAGGTCATGATCTCATAGTCCGTGAGTTTGAGCCCCGCATCAGGCTCTGTGCTGATAGCTCAGAGCCTGGAGCCTGCTTGAGATTCTGCACCCCCCTCTCTCTCTGCCCCTTCCCCACTCACACTCTGCCTCTCTCTGTCTCAAAAATAAATAAACATTAAAAACATTTTAAAAAATACTTTAAGTATATATATACATATATCTATATATATAGATATATATAAATATATATAGACATATATATGGTAGGAGACAAGTTGTGTGGGGTTTATTTTGTTTTGTTCTTTTTCTTGAAGCACTACTAATTTGGGATTCCACCGTGGGGCAGCACAGTTCTGCTAAGGACATCTATCTAGGTGAAGGTGTTCACATTCCCCTTATAATGTCAACCTAAGTTTGAAATAAAGATAGATTTATTTTCCAATCTTTTCCAAATATTTCAAATAATTTCTGTCACAAACATAATGTGTATTTTTACATTTGTTCTTAGAGGAAATTTATTCTAGATATCTTTGGAAGTATTTTTTATTTATCTTTTATGAATTTAATGAACATCATTATGAATAAAATTATATATGTAATAATATAACTTTTACAAAAACTTTACATTGGAAATGTGCACAGATGTAGATGCATTCACAGATGAATCACTGGCATTGGTTAAAGATGAGTGCTGAATTATTGTTTTAATCAGAAGCTTTTTATAGCAGGGCTGTGTAAAGACTATATTCTTTTGTAATATTTCAGTCAATTGACTTTATCAAGTCTTCAGATTCAGTATTTTCCGGAGACTAATGAGCCTCACCTATCATTCAATCAAATGCTGGCCCCTGGACTTCCTCCTCCTTGAATTAGATTCATGGATCTCTGTAAGGACCAACAGCTTAAGATATTATTTCGTGATATCTTGGGGCGCCTGGGTGGCTCAGTCAGTTAAGCGTCCGACTTCGGCTCAGGTCATGATCTCACAGTTCGTGGGTTTGAGCCCCGCATTGGGCTCTGTGCTGACAGCTCAGAGCCTGGATCCTGCTTCAGATTCTGTGTCTCCCTCTCTCTCTGTTCCTCCCCCACTCATGCTCTGTCTCTCTCTCCCCTTCAAAAATAAATAAAAACATTTTTAAAAAAAGAAAAGTAGAAGATTTAAAAAATATATATATTTCGTGATATCTCTTTCAGGTGTGACCCTGGATTTTCTGGCCCAGCCTGTGAGATGGCATCCCAGACATTCCCAATGTTTATTTCTGAAAGCTTCGGCAGTTCCAGGCTCTCCTCTTACCATAACTTTTACTCTATCCGTGGTGCTGAAGTCAGCTTTGGTTGTGGTGTCTTGGCCAGTGGTAAGGCCCTGGTTTTCAACAAAGATGGAAGGCGTCAGCTCATTACATCTTTCCTTGACAGCTCACAGTCCAGGTGAGTTAAGGCAGGGTGGAATACATATAGAAACCAGATGCTAATGATTGAATTTAGATCTATTTATTTTCCTTTTTTTGTTGTTGTTGATATGTACATCTTTCGATTTTTAATCTAGAGAGAGCTTACAGTTAGTTGCTATAGGGTTAATTTGTCCTAGTTTTTAATAAATTAAAAGGCTTACTGACGACTTTAAGATACTAATGACTGACTGGTTTTTAAACATATGAAATGTTAGCATCAAAACTGTTCTTAAGCCAAGGGCTAGTTAATTATTTATGTAGTTTTATTTATTTGACAGCTTGCAGAGGCTGATTAGATTTATTCTACATCTTCCCTTCCCCCAGTGCCTCATAAATAATGCAGTAAAGGAATGATTGGCATTTTAAGTGTATGTACACAAGTGCATAGTATACAAGTATGTATAAATATATACTCATGTTTTGCATGGATATATCTGCATATAAACGTGCATTGACCTCATCTTCTACACATATTCATACATCTCACAGTGAAATTACTTACATTTTATAAGAGATGAGTAGAAACATGCAGCTTTTGAGTAATTCATTTAAATTTGTTTGAAATTCTTTATAAGCCAAAATGAACATTATGATACAAATGTTTATGCATACGCTAATTACAGACAATTCATATCTAGGTTTCTCCAGTTCACACTGAGGCTAGGGAGCAAGTCTGTTCTGAGCACATGCAGAGCCCCTGACCAGCCTGGTGAAGGAGTTTTACTGCATTATTCTTACGATAATGGGATAACTTGGAAACTCTTGGAGCACTATTCATATCTCAACTATCATGAGCCCAGGTACGTTGGAAAGCATTTGGAAAAATGATTAGAGTGATATCTCCTTCCTGGGGAAATCATCAGTCAACTGGTGTAGATCAGATATTTTTCCATTGAGAGATGGTGAGGACAAAGATTAATGTTTCTTGTAATAAAAAACTAGCAAGCCACATTCTTCTATTTCATTTGTCTTACTGATTTCTGATAATTTGAAGAAATTTGTTCTCATATTTTGAAATATACATCTAAGGGAAATATTTTGATGCCTAGGAAAGAGAAAAATAGTTAACACTATTTTCCTTATTCAACTATACTGCAGCCTATTAGATATGATTTTGATATGACACTAAATTATAAACTCTGTTAACAACTATTTGTTAGCAATACATTATAATATGTTATAATAAATCATATGAGACAATAATTCTAAAACCGGATAACAAGTATGTATTTAAAATTTGCATGTAATATGTAGAGTCCCTGCCAAAGATTGAAGGGTGAGGATATTTTTAAAGTTCTTTCTTCAGGGCACTTCTGTTTTTCTTTAGCTTATACATTTCATAATCTATAGTTGCAATTGTGAGATTTAAGTTTTACTTGAAGCAGAGGCATCCTTCGATGTTGTCAGAATAGTAATCACCACTGGTGGTACATTTTTAGCAATGCCCAGAGGGCCGTCTCCCCTTCTACGACAGTATTGACCTACTCACTGAAATTCTTTAAAAAATTGCACAAGAGGAGGATGGGAAAATTAAATACCACTAGAAGAGGTAACACTATGGCTACATTCACAGTTAGTGAAGAATTAACACCATTTGCCTTCCTGGAAGTACATTTTGATCACAGGGAAATATGAAAGAGAGCAAGGGTTTGGGGCACTGAGGTTTGCATTGGCACTGTGGCAAAAAGACAGGGGCACTGATGCTAGACTTTATATACTGAAAGTTGTTGCCTAGAGCAGTCCCTATACTTAAGTGTTTGTAAACAAATGAGAAATTTAATTTTCATAGAAAAGAAAGTAGCATGTAACAGAGAAAATAGCTAACAACTGTCATGAGTTGTAATTGTTTACATTATAAAATTTAAAAACACATGAGATGTGTTGAGTGTTCCCTGTAAAAGTAAGTGAAAGGCTAACCTCAACTTTCTCACTCAGTAGACAATATGAATACCAAAAACACACTTCACAGACTCTCCATAGAAAACATTAAAAGACAATTAAATGAAAAGCAGGTTGATAATAATGAAAGCAGGACGAAAATATCACTGTCCTAAGTTAACTTGGTCTAAAACACAATTTTTTCTAACAAAGATGGACAGCTCCAAAATTCAATAATCAATCTTTATCATGAAATTTAATTAATCTTTGTTGATATGAAAAATAATTACACATTAAATGTGCTATTGCAAAGGTGCATTTAATCTTGCCTGCCATTTGACAGCAACATTTTTCTTCTAAGCAGAATCAACATGGCTTTCCAGAACTAGGTATGTGCATAGCTTGAAAGATTAAGATCCTAGTGGAGATTTTTTTTAAAAAGAGAACATGGTAGAGGTGTCAAGAACACTTTTATTTTCAATTGTATGTATGTCTGCCCGTGAGACTCTTCCTCCATCCCCCTCTTTCTTACAAATATTAATAAAAGTGACATGGCAGAAGTAGAATTTGATCTATTCTGGATACTAAATTATATTTTACATGATAAATAATACAAACCATGTAAATTCTTCACAGGAGAGTTAAATGTATCTTGATGCCTTTAGCCATTTGCTGTATTTTCTTCAGTCTAAATTGCTGTCTGTAACTACTGTCAATTCCATATTGTCCCTTCCTGCCATGGCTGTTCCAAAATGAAGTATGACCCATAAATTAGATATTCTAGTTAGCTAACCACTGTTACTTCCAGCCAATTTCTAATAATTCTTTTCCCTATGAGTCACTCAGTAAGTAAAAGAACTCTGTCTGCTTTCTATTTATAAATTTTAAAGCCTATACATTTATCTAAGTTAATCTTTTAATTCAAACTGACTAGAACGTTGTGAACTAATTGGCATTTTCAATGTAAAACTTTATATCACTGCTGAAACTAAAATTATTCTAGATTTGTCTTAATTATAGGGCTTGTTTCTTATTCTAAAATTTTTATAAAGCCTATTTTTATTTTATTTTTGTTTTGATTGCTGTATTTGATTACAAAAATTTATGAGCTTAGTATCTACCCCAAAAGGAAGAACGATACAGAAAGTTGACCCAAATCCCTGGGTTCCCATCCAGGAATCTTCTGATCAAATGGTTCCAAAGGTATTGTAATGAGCTGATGCCATATGCAGAGTGGTGGAAACAGAGATTCCCACCCCACCTCATGATAGGAAGTAATTGTTAAGAGTACAGGCTAGAGAGCCATGCTGTCTAGGTGCAGCTCCTGGCATTGCCACTTAAAAGCTGCTTAACATTAGAGAGAATATTCAACCTTTTTGTGTCTCAGTATTCAAATTTCTATCAGGGTATAGTGACAACGTGTACTTCATTTATGCAGCAAGAATTTGTTGAGTTTTTGATGTGTGCCAGATACTATTCTAGATGCTAAGACATGATAGTGAAAAACCAAAAAGTGTATCTGACTTTGGCATAAGGATATTATTCCAACTTCACAGATGAAGGTGCTGAGGAACATAGAAGTTGAGTACCTTCCCTGCAGCTGCAAAGTTATTAACCATTAGGTGTCAGAGTGGGGACTTTAACCCAACAGTCTGATTACAGACCTGTAGTCTTAATATCATTGCCAAGGAAAATATTGGTCATTTCAATTACTGTTATCACACACATGTATGTATATCCACTAAAATAAGGAAATAAAGGAAAATAAACTTTAAAGTTGCCTGAAAAATTCTACTTTTCAGTTTTTTGGGTTTTGGGGTTTTTTTAAAGAAAGAGAGTGCACACATATAAGCTGGGGAAAGGGGCTGAGGTGGGGAGAGAGAGAGAGAGAGAGAGAGAGAGAGAGAGAGAGAGAGAGAGAATCCCAAGCAGGCTCCATGCTTGGCACAGAGTCTGACATAAGGCTTGATCCCACAGCCCTAGGATCATGACCTGACCTGAAATCAAGAGTTGAACAGTCAACCACCTGAGCCACCCAGGCACCCCTCAGTTGTTATTTTTAAATTATATTTATTTTCATCAGAGAATAGTAACTGCTTTTAAAATTATTATAAAGGAAAATTATAATTTTCTAATAACATGATGATCAAATTAAATGATTAAATTAATGCATGATTTTTTTCATTATTGAGCCAGTTTGAATATAGTTTAATTAATTTCTTTACATATTTGGTATGTTAATATAAATAAATATAGTTATTTGAGTATTTAATAAAAATATTTAGAAATTAAAGTGAGGGGCGCCTGGGTGGCGCAGTCGGTTAAGCGTCCGACTTCAGCCAGGTCACGATCTCGCGGTCTGTGAGTTCGAGCCCCGCGTCAGGCTCTGGGCTGATGGCTCGGAGCCTGGAGACTGTTTCCGATTCTGTGTCTCCCTCTCTCTCTGCCCCTCCCCCGTTCATGCTCTGTCTCTCTGTCCCAAAAATAAATTAAAAAAAAAGAAATTAAAGTGAAAATTACTAAAATACTCAATTTAAAATTTATTCTTTCCTTCTAATAAATTCACATGGGTAAAAAAAATTCACAGATTTAAAGTTTTTAAGACCAAAAGTATTTAAAAGTATTTAAAAACCATAAAAATTACTGCTCTGTCTTTTTAATTTAAGCACTGTTTTTAAATTTATATTTCTATATTTGAATAATGATTTTTCCTTATTTGAAAAGTACGTTTTCTCCCATTGCAAAAAATTCTGCCTGTTTTTTACTGGTCATTTGTATAATTAATAGTGATGAAGATCATGTTATTCTATCCCATATTTCCATATACAAATTATTTAAAGAGAAAATAGGCATTATTTTTAATAACTCTACATAAGAAATTACATTTCCATGGTTTTAACATTTCTTGACACAATAAGAAGAAACACAATACAAATATGAAAATCAATCTAATTTCTAATTCATTCCAGCCTTAGACACTGAAGTTTTTAAATAATTTGTTTCTAAGTTACCCAACTAGTCACCTGTCTTAGGGAGCTTTCCTTTGCTCACTAGGAAAAAGACTCAGTCCCTTTAGCATGTGTTTACTGCTAACACCTCTCCTGGTGTTTAATTGTACATTGATGGAGACAAATGTTCCATTTGCCATTTGCTTCATGTCTCACCTTGTGTATGGATGTGAGCAGCATGGAATGTGATTTATGGAGCTTTCAAGCAGATGTCGTTGCAGTGGCAATTAATGTATGGTTCCTGCTGCTGTGTACAGTAATTGCTCCTGGAAATTAGATATTATTCTTAATTTTCTTCCCCATTTGTCACATACAGGTTTGTTGTCATGGCCACCATGACACAGCAAGTCACCTCATACACTGTGTTCAACTGACGGGAATTAGGAAGGGCCGCAGTTCCAACCAGCCTCAAACTGTAATATGTGTAACAAGATGCCCAAGCTCCTTTTTCAGACTAAGACAAATCCTGCCACTTTGACAACAACTGTGTTTTATTGAGTTAGCTTTTCTGAAAGCAGATGAATGCAAGCAGTCACATTTTTTGATGGGTTTGGAAGACTTCGTTTGAGTCAGACAGGAAATTGGAAATCTCAGAAGAATGTTTATAATAGTGGGAGAACTATTTTTTTAATGCTATACTACGGGAAAAAATATGCTGTTGTGAACGTTTGTATTTTAAGATACCAAAGTAATCTGAATTTTTACTTTTATTTATTTATTTATTTTTAGAATAATCTCCGTAGAGTTACCAGATGATGCAAGACAGTTTGGAATCCAGTTCAGATGGTGGCAACCGTATCATTCTTTGCAAGGAGAAGATGTATGGGCCATTGATGAGATTATCATGACATCTGTCCTTTTCAACAGCATTAGCCTCGACTTTACCAATCTTGTGGAGGTCACTCAGTCTCTGGGATTCTACCTTGGAAATGTTCAGCCGTACTGTGGCCACGACTGGACACTTTGGTAAGAATTTCATCTCTGCTGTTGTTATAATTTACATTAAGGATTGGAACATAAGAATGATCTTCTGGTTCACCCAGCTCTTACTCATTTGCTGACAAATATTTACTGAATATGAACCATTTCAAAAGTCATTATTATGTCTACAGGTAAGATATCTTGGGAAGCAGAACTGAAAACAAAATACGGATAGATTTAAATAAATGTAAAATTTCACCATAGTTTTTAATCTCAAATTTTTATTTCCCACAGTTACATATAAAACCCCTCTTTAAAAAGTGTTAATAACGAAAGTCACTACCATATTCTCCCTTCATGGAGGCCCACCACGATCATGGTAAAATGTGAAATCACTCTAATAACTATTTTATTAAAATACTACTTCTCATGAGTAGTTCTGTTTTCATGCTGTCTTACATAAAGTCCAGGAGGTTTTTTCATCTTTAATTTATTAACTAAGATCTCCTTTTAAATCCATCTTATTAAGCAATGTTGGACCAGTAACTCATATAATTAATGTTGTTGGGGTTTCGGGATTGTGGGATATCCTAGTCAAGATAACCCATCTTAGATTTAACCCCCCTATAGGCAAATGCAAGCTTAATTATACAATAATCAGTAAATAAGTAATTTAAGACTGTGATTAGTACTTCAAGAACATCAGTAGGATGACACAATAGTGATTAACTGGAGTTGGGAGGCGGCTACCTAAGGTACAAAGGAGACTATGTTCAGATAGTTCAGATGGTGGATATGATATAGTCCACTGATTAGAATAGAGAAGAAAAAGGAAATTCTAGCCACATGATGATCTGATGGAAGAACATTCCAACTAGGAAAATTTACAGTGCAAAGACTCCAGAAGTGAGAGTGACCATGGTATATTCAAGGATCAGGAAGCCCAGGGAGGGAGGGAGCAAAGGTGAGGAATAGACACCAAGAGTTGTGCAGAGGCCGGATTATGTAGGGCTTCTAGGCTCAGGGACTCTAGATTAAAACTCAATTCTACATTATTCCAAAACCCATAGCCTGCACCAGTGTGCAAACTGCCCCTCTGTGGGTCCCTTCGGGACTTTAAACATGATTGAGGAATAATTTTCTAAGAGAGTTTTACTTTCTGTGGAGTCATGGTCAGACCAATTTAATTTCTCCAGACGAATATCACCAAAAGCTCTTCACTGCAGTTGTCTCCAGAGAGCATATCATAAATGACCCATCGGTGACCTTATCATAATGAGAGGTACATTTTACACACCGTTGCACAGAAAATTACCTTTGATGGGAATTGTGCATGGAACTCACATCTCATACACAGCAGGCTAAAATTCTAGCATCAAAATGACAGCTAATGGAATGGAAGTGCATCTGGTCACTTTTGCTGCAAGCACTGTGGAACTAGATAGAATGAAATTTCTATATGGCAAAGTATGAAAGGTTATATTACGTGTTTTCTATCTGATAGCCTCCAATGCTGGTTTTTATGGACATTCTTTCTTAGTCCTAGATCCTTCACAGAAAACAAAGAGGTGACGTAAAATAAGAAGATACAAAGATGTAAGCCAAAATGAGATTTCTTAGAATTATATGCTTCTGAAAATTTAAATCGACCTGAATTAACAGCAGTTCAAGTCGGTCATACACCATAAACCGTATCCCTCAAGATTTGTGTGGTAATTTTTTTTCCAGCACTTTTAATACAACAAAGAGTCATATCATGAATGCAAGTCCTGTATCGTGTTTATTTTCATAAATAGTTAACATCTGCTCAAATAAACTCCAAAGTTGCTGAGCATTTTAATTCAACACTTGGGTTGAATGCATGATAAGAGCAGTTTAATTTCTGTGCTTTGATCAAAACCCTAAGAACAATATCCTTTCACACAAGTCTGATGAATATTCTTAACCCACCACTGCTTTAATTGGTGGAGATACATTTACTTTGTGAAAATACAATCACAGTAATTATAGAAAACCATAAGAAAATATAAATAATTGTACAATCCCCATGGGCACCTTAAACAGCACCGTGGGAGTTTTATTAACAACCACATGTGAGCAACCAGATTTGACTTTCTGATCTTCTCTGAAATGCGAAGGAGTTGTCTTGGTTATGAAACAACAGAGTACACTCTGGCAGTGATAATGAGACTAGAGAAATACATTAACCACTTTAATAAGGACATGAAAAATTCTTGCTGCTCATTAAAATGAAACAATGTGGAAGATCTCAAACTGTTCCCATTTTCTTAGCCAATGAGTCAGAATAAAGCCCCTTTTAATGATGTTGTTTTCTCTTTGCTGCTGTTGAGGAATATATTGTTCAAGTTCAACATGAACTCACTTTGGCAGTGTGTTTCAGAAACACTTGCTACAATATTGAAATTCAAGTGATGGTATTGGCCAACTATTTATCCTAACCTCTAGTCCTAAAATGTTATAATTATAGTGTAAGACCTTTGGAGCATATTACCTTATTAACTAAACATTCTTTGAAGATGTTAAGTATGTAGCCTCAAACCTTCAATGACCCTCTTTCTCTCAAGGGAAATTTTGAAATGTATACATGTTCTCTACAAATGGCTGGTGTTAAATTAATTATTGTTGGCTTTTCCCAGCTGTGAGTTCATGTGGTTCTCATTTTCTAACTCATGACTTCCCATGTGCATGGATTGTTGCTGCTGAGTGTTCTCCAGGGAAAACTTGGACAATTGCTTTTTCATTAGAAGAATTACAGTCAGTATACTATAAATCACTTTACAGTGTGTCATCATAGAGCTCTTTTTTTCTGTAGAGAAATGAATTGCTTTTAATTATTTGTAGTACTTTCCTTTCTTCCATGCATGGTATCTGCTATCAGAACCTCTATCTGCTTTATGTTCTAAAAATAGCCTTTAAAACTTCTTATATATATTTTAAGATCACTAAAGGCATCATTTTCATTGAGGTTTATTAAATATTATCTGACTAATACTATTAGTGACATTACCAAGGGACATTGACATTCCTCTGTCTAATCTGGTGAGGTATACAGGTGGTAAGGACATTGCTGTCATATATATAAGGTTTCAGTGTCAAAATGTATACAACTGCAAGGGATGGTTGTTATAGCATATTAGAATTGGCAGTTGGTTTTAGTAGCAGAGATAGTTTTCCAGACAAGCAAAAGCTGAAGGAGTTCAGGGGTGCCTTGCTGGCTCAGCCAGTAGAGCGTGAGACTCTTGATCTCAGGGTTGTGAGTTCAAACCCCACATTGGGTATGGGGCCTACTTAAAAATTAAAAAAAAGCTGAAGGAGTTCAGCACCACTAGGCAGGCCTTACAAGAAATATTAAAGGAAATTTTGAAAGCTGAAGCAAAAGGGCACTAATTAGTAACAGAAGAATCTTTGAAAATATAAATCTCATTGGTAAAGGAAGGTATATGGTTAAATTCAGAATACTGAAATAGGGTAGTGATGGTAGTTAAATCATTTATAAACCTAGAATGAATATTAAAAGACAAAAGTAGCAAAAATAATGATATAATAATTTGTTAAGGGCTACTCAAGATAAAAAGATGCGAATCATAAAATCAAAAACATAAAACGTGGATAGAGGGAGTAAAAATGTGGAGCTCTCTAGTATACATTCAAACCTAAGTTATTATCAGATTAAAATAGACTATTACAAATATAAGATGTTTTATGTAAGCCTTGTGGTACCAACAAAGCAAAAACCTGTATAGTAAATACACAAAAGAGAAAGAGAAAGGAATCTAAGCATACCACTATGGAAAGTTACTAAATCACAAAGGAAAAGAATGAAAATTAAGAAAAAGCAAACTAATGAATTAAAAATAGCTGGAAGGGGCGCCTGGGTGGCGCAGTCGGTTAAGCGTCCGACTTCAGCCAGGTCACGATCTCGCGGTCTGTGAGTTCGAGCCCCGCATCGGGCTCTGGGCCGATGGCTCGGAGCCTGGAGCCTGTTTCCGATTCTGTGTCTCCCTCTCTCTCTGCCCCTCCCCCGTTCATGCTCTGTCTCTCTCTGTCCCATAAATAAATAAAAAACGTTGAAAAAAAAATTTATAAAAAAAAAAATAGCTGGAAAACAATTAACAAATGGCAATAGTAAGTCCATACCTATCAATAATTACTTTAAATGTAAATGGACTAAGTGTTCCAATCAAATGACATTGAGTGGCTGATTGAATAAAAAAAAATAAGATCCAACTATATGCTGCCTACAGGAGACTGATTTTAGCTTTGAGACCACACACAGACTGAATGTGAGGGGATGGAAAAGATATTCCATACAGGTAGAAGCCAAAAGAAAGCAGGTTTAGCTATACTTATATCAGACAAAATATGCTTTAGGGGAAAAACTGTAATAAGAGACAGAAAAGGTCACTATATAATGAGAAAGGGGTCAATCCAAAAAGTGAATATAATGTTGGTAAATATCTATGTGCCCAACATAAGAGGACCTAAATATTTAAAGCAAATATTAACTGACCTTAAGGAAGAAATAGAAAATAATAATAATAGAGGGCTTAACCCACTTACAACAATGGATAGAGCATCCAGACAGAATATCAATAGGAAAATATTGAATCTAAGACACACTAGGCTAGATGGACTTAACAGATATTTACAGAAGATTCCATCCCAAAGCAAAGAATACATATTCTTATCAAGCACACACAAAATACTCTAAAATATTCTCCAGGATAGATTATATGTTAGGCCACAAAACAGGTCTTAATAAATTTAAGAAGATTGAAATTATATCAAGCAACTTTTTCTACCACAATGGTTTGATACTAGAAATTATTTGCAAGGAGAAAATTAGAAAATTCTTAAGTGTGGAGATTAAATAACAATCAATGGGTCAAGAAGATCAAAAGAAAAATTAAAAAGTATCTTGAGACAAATGAAAATGGAATTACAGCATACCAAAATGTATGAGATGCAGCAAAAAACAGTGCAAAAAAAAAATTCATAGCAATAAATGCTTACATTAAGAAACAAGAAAGATCTCAGGTAAACAACCTAACTTACACTTCAAAGAAGCAGACAAAGAAAAACTAAGCCCAAAGTTAGCAGAATGAAGGAAATAACAAAGATCAGAGCAGAAATAAATGAAATAGAGATTAAAAAGACAGTAGAAAAGTCAATCAATGAAAGCAAGAGTGGCTTTTTGAAAAGATAAATGAAACAGGCAAACCTTTAGCTAGACTCCCCTCTCCCCAAAAAAAGAAAGAAAGAAAAAAAAAAGGACTCAAAATTGGAATTGAAGAGGGATTACAACTGATACCACAGAAATAAAAAGGATCATAAGAGAACTGTAAACAATTATGGACCAACAAATTAGACAACCTAAAAGAAAGATAAGTTCCTGGAAACATTCAACTCACCAAAACTAAATCATGAAGAAGTAGAACATCTGAACAGACAATTACTAGTAAGGAGATTGAATCCATAATCAAAAACTTCCCAACAAACAAAAGTCCAGGACCAGACAGATTCACTAATGAATCTACTAAACATTTACAGAATAAGTAACATTAATTCTTCTCAAACTCTTCCCCAAAATAGAAGAGGATGGAATACTTCCAAACTCATCTTATGAGGCCAGCATTACCTTGATACCAAAACCAGACAAAGACACTGCAAGAAAAGAAAATCACAGGCCAATATCCATGATGAACACAGATGCTAAAATTTTCACCAAATATTTGAAAACTGAATTCAACAATACATTGAAAGAATCATACACCGTGATTACATGGGATTTATTCCAGGGATGCAAGGATGGTTCCACCTGTGCAAATCAATCACTGTGATGTACCTACCACAAACAAAAGTAAGGATAAAAATCATATGATCATCTCAATAGATGCAGAAAAAACATTTGGCAAAATTCATCATCCATTTATCATAAAAACTCTCAACAAATTGGGTATAGATGGAATGTACCTCAACATAATAAAGGCCATATCTGAGAAGCTCACAGCTAATATCATACTTTATGGTGAGAAGCTGAAACTTTTCCTGTAAGATCAGTAACAAGACAAGGATGCTCACTCTTGCCACTTTTATTCAGTATAGTACTAGAGGTCCTTGTGGGAGCAATTAAAAAAAGAAAAAGAACTAAAAGACTCCAAATCAGAAAGGAAGAAGTAAAATTGTCTCTATTTGCATATGATATCATATATATATGTATATATATATGTATATATATATACACACACACACTTTAAAGACTTCACCAATAAACTGTAAGAACTTTAAAGACTTCACCAATAAACTGTAAGAACTTTAAAGACTTCACCAATAAACTGTAAGAACTGGTAAACAAATTCAGTAATGCTGAAGGATAAAAAATCAATTGTTTATATACTAAAAATGAACTAGCAGAATGAGAAGTTAAGAAAACAGTCCCATTGACAATTGCATCAAAAAGAATAAAATACCGGGGCGCCTGGGTGGCGCAGTCAGTTAAGCGTCCGACTTCAGCCGGGTCACGATCTCTCGGTCCGTGAGTTCGAGCCCCGCGTCAGGCTCTGGGCTGATGGCTCGGAGCCTGGAGCCTGTTTCCGATTCTGTGTCTCCCTCTCTCTCTGCCCCTCCCCCGTTCATGCTATGTCTCTCTCTGTCCCAAAAATAAATAAAAAGTTGAAAAAAAAATTAAAAAAAAAAAAAGAATAAAATACCTAGGAACAAATTTAACCAAGGAGGTGAAAGACAGGTCCATTGAAATCCAATAAGATAATGATGAAAGAAATTGTAGAAGACACGAATAAATACAAAGACACTCCATGCTTATAGATTGGAAGAATTAATATTGTTTACATGCCCATAGTAGCCAAAGCAATCTACAGATTTAATGCAATCCCAATTGAAATTCCAATGACATTTTCCAAAGAAATGGAACAAACAATCCTATAATTTTTATGGAATCACAAAAGACCCCAAAAGCAATCTGAGCAATATAACCAAAGCACTCATGAGAAAGAAGAACAAATCTGGGGGCATTATACTTCCTGGTTTCAAACTGTATTACAAAGGCACAGTAATCATAATAGTATGGTATTGGCATGAAAACAGACACAGATCTACAAAGAACAGGATAGATTGCTTAGAAATAAACCCATGCATGGGTGTAAAAAAATATTCAGGAGCGCCTGGGTGGCTCAGTCAGTTGGGCATTGGACTTCGGCTCGGGTCATGATCTCACGGCTCTAGAATTTGAGCCCCACATCGGGCTCTGTGCTGACAGCTCGGAGCCTGGGGCCTGCTTCGGATTCTGTGTCTCCCTCTTTCTCTGCCCCTAACCCACTCGCATTCTGTCTCTGTCTCTCTCAAAAATAAATAAACATTAAAAAAAAAATCATTTTTTACAAAAGAGCCAAGAATGTTCAATGAGGAAAGGACAGTTCCTTAAGTAAATAATATTTAAAAACTGGACAGCTACATGCAAACGAATGAAACTGGACCACTATCTTATACCATACACAAAATAACTCAAAATATGAATTAAAAACTCAAACATAAGACCTGAAACCATAAAACCCCTAGAAGAAAATATAGATGGTAAGCATCTTGACATAGATCTTTGCAGTGAGTTTTGGGGATATGACACCAACCAAAGGAAACAAAATAAAAAATCAACAAGTGAGACTATATAATACTAAAAGATTTCTTCACAGCCAAGAAAACCATCAATCTATGGAATGGGGAAAAATATTTGCAAATCGTATATCCAACAGGGAGTTAATATTTAAAATGAATGAAGAATACATACAACTCAATGGCAAAAAAAAAAATAAGATGATTAAAAATAGGCAGAGGAAGTAAATAGATATTTTTCCAAGAAATACATGCAAATGACCAACAGGTGTGCAAAGGTGCACAAATCACTAATCATCTGAGAAGTGCAAATGAAAACCACAGTGAGATATCACCTCACACCTGTTAGAATGGCTGGTATCACAAAGACAAAAAATAACAAGTGTTGATGAGGATGTGGAGAAAAGGGAACTCTTGTGCTCTGTTGGTGGACATGTAAATTGGTGCAGCCACTATGAAAAACAGTATGGAGGTTCTTCAGAAAATTAAAAATAGAACTACCATATGATCCAGTAATTCCACTCCTGAATATATATCTAAAGAAATGAAATCATTTTCTTAGAAGATACATGTATTCTCATGTTTCATGGCAGCGTTATTTATAATATCCAAGACATGGAAACAACCTAAGTGTCCATCCATGGATGAATGGATAAAGAAAATGTGGTTTATACATACAATAAAATATTTTCAGTCAGAAAAGAAAAGGAAATCCTGCCATTCATAGTAACTTGGATTGACCTTGAAAAAAACTAACTCACGGATACAGAGAGCAGATTGGTAATTACTAGTGGTGTGGTGGCTGAGGGGGGCAGGAGTGGATGAAATGGGTGTAGGTGGTCAAAAGGCACAAATTTTCAGTTATAATATAAATAAGTTCTACGGGTTTAACATACAGCATGATGCCTAGAGTTAATAGTACCATACAGGCATACCTCAGATATACTGCAGGTTTAGTTCCAGACCACCACAATGAAGCAAATATCTCGAAAAAGCAACTCACATGAATTTTTTGGTTTCCCAGTGCATATAAAAGTTATGATTACATTATACTTAGCATATTAAGTGTGAAATAAATAGTATTATATCTAAAAAACAATGTACTTACCTTAATTTGAAAATATTTTATTGCTAAAAAATGATAACCATCCTCTGAGCTTTCAGTAAATCATTATCACTGATCACAGATCACTACAACAAATCTATTAATAATAATAAAGCTTGAAATATTGTGAGAATTACCAAAATGTGACAAAGAGACACCAAATGAGCAAATGCCCCTGGAAAAATGGCTCCAGTAGAACTTCACTTGACACAGGATTGCCACAATCTTCAATTTGTTTAAAACAAACAAACAAACCAAAAAAACATATCTGGGAAGTACAATAAAGGAAAGCATAATAAAACAAGGTATGCTTGTATTGTATATTTGAGAGTTGCTAAGAGAGTAGATCTTAAAATTCTCTTCATAAGGAAAAAAAAATTGTAGCTATGTGAAGTGATTTGATGTCAACTAAACATTGTGGTGATCATTTCACTGTAAATACATATATCAACTCATTGTGTTGTATACTAATACAACAGGGTATGTCAATTATATCTCAATAAAAACTAGCAAAAGTTAAAGTAAAATAGATAGAAAAACATAAAAGTAAAAAAAAATAGAAAAAAGAAAAGCTATAGTTTTCATTTTTCATGACGCTTGAGGAGAAGCAGATTTAATTAAAAGAAGATTTAGAGACCAATGAGACATAGAAATGTTGAAAGGCTTCCTAGGTACTTTCATGGGTGTTAAAACAGAAGTTACTCATTCCTTGTTATGTCTAATTTTGTTTTTTTAATTAAAGCTCTCTCTTTTCTTGGGACACCTGGGTGGCTTAGTCAGTTAAGTGTCCGACTCTTGATTTCAGCTCAGGTCATGATCTCACCGTTTGCGAGGTGGAGCCCATGTCGGGCTCTGTGCTGTCAGCATAGAACCCACTTGGGATTCTCTCTCTCCCCCTCTCTATCCCTCCCCTGCTCACTCTGTCGCGCATTCTCTCTCTCTCAAAATAAATAAATAAATTTAAAATTTAAAAGAAAGAAAAAGCTCTCCCTTTTTTTTATACAAGAAAATAAATAGCACTTGTCATGTTAGGGTCAGTTTTTAGGGAGAGATATTTCCTTAGGTTTGTCCTGAAAGTAGAGAGAAAATAAAAGAGCAACACACAAGAAGTGAAATTAGCTGTGAATAACAACAGGCATGAGAAAAAAGGATAACATTATGTGGTATTTAGTGTTGTGCTGGAGGACTTGGGAAGCCTGGTTTTTCACACGAGCCCCAGGTGGCATGGTCAGCCCTGGAGATGCAGGAAAATAGAGGTATAAAAGGAAGAGAACAGCTTTAGGGTGAGTGTCCCATGTAATGAAATCCTCATGTTGGAAAAGCCTAATTTTTTTTTGATTTGTCAAAAATTTTATTAATGTTCAGTCTAAAAGGCTTTACACCTGTGGTATGCCAAGTCATAGGAGTTCTTAAAGAAGTTACCCTTTAAGATTTGGTCCTTGGCTTGGAAGTTATGGGGCCTTAGTATTCTTTTGGTAAGCAGTTTGGAGAATTCCTGATCTTGGTCCAGGGCTGGTAATATTGTGCCATTTTCTTCTTCCTCACAAAAATCGTTCTCAGTAATGTTGAAAGCAGTCAAGGAAACCTGAGTGTTCTCATGAATTTGCAATCTCAATTTTATCAATGCCACCAGCTTCTTCCATTAGAAGACACAGCCAAGTGAATTTCTTTAGGATTTTCTTTCATTGAACATCAACCTATATCTTTTGTAGAGATTTTGTCAGTTTAAATAGTTTACTAGTAAGCCTAGAGTTTTCTTGGGATTATTCCTTACAGGGACAATTACAAAGAACAGTAAATCAATTTAAATTGTGTGCTGAAGGAAGCTATTTGGGGTGAGGTGGCTCCCAAGAGCCACTTCAACCACCATTTCACAGTAAATGATTGTTCCAGGAAGCTTAGCAGATAGATAAAGTAAATATATTGAGTAACAAACTGAAAAGTCACTTACTGCTTTTTTCAGCAGCTATTTAAAGAGTACTTTCAGTACCCAGGAGTATCAGTGCCTCCAACAAACTGGCAATATAATTGAACATTCCCCTAAATAGATTTATAAATGACTTTCTAAAATAGAGTCTACTTTTTAGGCTTTTTCAACATAAGGATTTCATTACATGAAGTTTTTCATTCACTGATAGACTAATTTATACATTTGACTGGATAGTGATTGCACTACTGGCACTATTTGTGCTGGAGGAAGCACAGTAGGCTTTAGAGATGAAGATAGAAAAGTCTTTTATTTGCAGAGCTTACATTCTGGAGGGGAATAACAACAGTAAACAAGTAATCATGCATAATAATATTTCAGGAAGTGGTTTGTGCTGTGAGAATAAATGAATGGAACGTGAGGTAGCATAAGTGATTAAGTTTCACATAAGAGTGAAACTTTTTTAGGTAAGATAGTCAGTAAAGCCCTCCTGGAGGCATTAGAACAGAGCAGAAGAATGAAAGACAATGATGTAAAAGGGTGCAAGAAAAGCATCACAGGTGGAGAGAACAGCAAGAGCAAAGGCCCTGAGGCAGGAAGGAGATAGATTATATTAGTACCTTATAGAGCAATATAGCAATTTTGGAATTTATCCTAAGTGTTATGGGAAGTGAGTAAATAATTTGTAGCAGAGGAGTAATATAATGTGATTGTATTTAAAAAATAATTGTGGCTGCTTTTTGGAGAACAGATGATAGAGGGTAACAGGTGAAGCAGTAGAAGGAGCTCAGCTTGGAGGCTAACAGTGTCATCTACATGTGCTTATAATGATGCTAGGAACAGAATGATGTAGTGGAGAAATGGACCACTTGAAGATATATATTGAAGGACAAAGCCATAGGACCTGCCAAAGAAATGAATAAAATAGCCATATGCCAAGACTCATGTCCTGTTGATGTCCACATGGTTGATTTTTAAGTCATTTATTTCTCCAAAGTTAGATTTCCCTAAAAAATCTTCATTTGGACTAAGTAGTAGCTAAGTGAGATTTTGGAAGTAAGAGAGTAAACACACCACGAAAGAAATTAACCAGAGAATTCTACATTTGATGATTTAGATTCATGGTATGTGTGGTTTGTTGAAGTAGAAGTTCAATAGGCTGAGAAAATTACTTTCTATGGATAGCAGTTCATGAAATCTCCGTGGTAGGCCCGGGGTGACCTGGTCCAGTTGACCATCCCAACCACCGTGGTCTTCCTTCTCTCTACTCCCACCAAGTCAAGCTCTTTCTTCTTCTAATACCTTTCTTTACATTCTCTCTGCCTCTTCCTAGGAAGTTCTTTCATTAGTCATTTTGGGCACATGCCAGGGCCTCAAAGCTTTTCAGGGGCCTGGAAAAAGTCCAGGAACTGAGGAAATGAATATTATCTCAAAAATATGATAAGCAAATTGCAAAAGTAGGATTAATAAATTTAAATTAAATATCTACAAAACACAATATATGTTAACTCCCTTAACTGCTAAATTTAAATATTCATAAAATTTCATGATATTGGAAATAATTTTTCGGTCAGATTCCTGAATGTGCTGAATAATTACAACCAAACATAAATTACATGCATCACTAGTAGCAAATAAAATTTAAAGGCAAAATTATAAAATCTATTTGGAGGTTTTTGTAATGAAAAATATATAATGGATGTGGGTGTATTTTAATATGTTTGCCATGATGTGTAATTGAATTTCCAAAGATTAAAAGTCTTACATTTTTTTTTAATGTTTATTTATTTTGCGGCAGGGGAGGGGCAGAGAGAGAGGGAGTCACAATCTGAAGCAGGCTCCAGGCTCAGCTGTCAGTACAGAGTCCATCACGGGGCTTGAAGTCATGAACCGCAAGATCATGACTTGAGCCAAAGCTGGACACGTAACCAACAGCTACCCGTGGGCCTGAAGATCCTTTAAAAGTCCTAAAATGACCCTGCTTAACTACACTGTAAATAATGTACATGGCTGCACATAGTTGGAAGGGTAAAAAAAGAATTTCAAAGATTCCTCATGTATTTTTTCCTCTTGCCTCACCTTTGATTGCCAATTCAACAAGATAAAATAAGGAGTGCCCTAGCTATTTCGAAATCCACAAGCTCTTAATTTTGTTTTTAATTTGAGTATGGTTGACACACAGTGTTACTTACATTAGTTTCACGTATACAACAAAGTGATTCAGCTTCTCTATACATTATGCTATCCTTACCACAAGTATAGCTACCGTCTGTCACCATACAACACTGTTATAGTATCATTGACTATGTTCACTATGATGTGCCTTTTATTCCTGTGACTTATTCATTCCATAACTGGAAGGCTATATTTCCCACTACAACTTTTTTGAAGGGCAACTTCGTAGTAAATGCTCATTTTTAAAATTTGCTTTGACCCAGCAATTCTGCTTCTAGGAATCTATCTTAAGGAAATAATTGGACCAGTACACAAAGATATATAAGGATACATATTATAGAAATATTGTTTATAGCAGTGAAAAATGGAAGCAACCTCCAGAGAGTTCCATAATTGGAGATTGGCTTATTCTCAACATTTTTTCAATATGGAAAGATGTCAATGAAATAGTTGTAAAAAGAAAAAAAGAACAGGTTTATTATGATTTTGTAATAATTTTTTTAAAAGAAAGAGAAGTGAGGGTGCCTGGATGGCTCAGTCAGTTCAGTGTCTGACTCTTGATTTCGGCTCAGGTTGTGATCTCATGATCATGGGGTTCGAGCCCTGCGTACAGCTCTGTGCACTCTGCTGAGAACCTGGTTGGAATTCTGTCTCTCCTCTCTCTCTGCCCCTCCCCTTGCATAGGCTCTCTCTTTCAGAATAAAGAAACTTTAAAAAAAGAAAAAATAAAGAAAGGAAAGTGAGTGTTTATGTGTGTATAAACATAAGGAAGTCTGGAAGTATTTATACGAAAATGTTAGCAGTGATCATCTTCAGGTAGTTGGACTGCAAATTTTTACTTAAAAAAAACCAAAAACTTCTTTATTGTCAGATTGTTTTTTCCAGTAAATGTAAACTTTGTATAATCCACTAAGATAGCATGGTTATTTCTGTTTTGATACATAACATTCTAGAAATAACAAGTGAATTAAAAATGCCTCCTTTAATTCCATAATATCAACAAGATTGTCAACTCCAGCAAACGTTTCTTTGATACAAAAACAAAACCCAAGAAGAGATGATATTAGAGAGGCTTAGATTCATTTACATGTCGTTTTGCAGATGAATATACTTTTGAATGGCATCCAACCAAAACCAGCTTTGAGTTGCTCTTCTGTTGTGGAAATGAGCCCTGCAGAGGTATTCTTCTCTGTGGGGTCCTTGAAAATAGTTGAGTATTGCTTCAGTTTTTAAGAAATGTAAATACTGGTGCATTGTCTTCTCTTGTGGCATATTGGTAGTGAGACTTCAGACACCGGTGTCTAACTTATCAAACTATTCTTAAAGAAATGGGATCAGTTGTTGAAAATGGCTCAGTCCCTAGGTGAATTTGCCTTGAAGGAACTTTGTGTTGGGGGGGAGAGAGGGGTATTCTCTCACTTTGTGTTGGCTATGTGTATCTGCCTTTCATATAAAAGAACCTTTTTTATGGAGATTTGAAAGAGTTTCTGGGGAAATGCAGGAAGAGTGATTTCTTTAAGTGAGAATAACTTAAAAACTTTGTGTTCATTACCGCATGTAAGGAACTATGGTTTTGTAAAACTTGCCTTCTGCCCAATTGAGAAACCTCACTCATGTGCTCATTTTATTTAACATTCTTTAAGTGCCTTTAATGGACATGGTATAGAGGAAAGGACATCAAAGTAGAGATCAGAAGGCCTAGTTGCTAGCTTTTTAGTAACTGTGTGACCCTGGAGTCAGCAACTCAGCCTCTGGGTTTTTTTTTTTTATCTCCATTACACAGTGTTAAGGATCCATGATAGCCTTCCAAATGGCCTCAACTCAATAAATAAAGTAACCTAGCTGTTGGAAAACCATGATGTCCTGCAACAACACGGGGTGCTTCTGTGAGGTACAGAAGGTTCTGAGTGCTTTAGGGGATACAGGGATGAACAAGATATGATCTCCTCTTGCAGAGAGGCTTCCAACCTAGTCAGGAAAACAGATCCTCAGCTATCTGTGAGATTAACAAGAGAGGAGGAGGCAAAGGAACTATACTATGAACTAAGTATAGAACTATGGAAATGGGCATCTGGGTGGCTCAGTTGGTTGAGCATCCAAGTCTTGATTTCAGCTCAGGTCATGATTCCAGGCTCATGGGATCAAGCCCCACATCAAGCCCCACATTGAGCCCCACATCAGGCTCTGTGCTGAGCATGGAGCCTGCTTATGATTCTCTCTCTCTCTCCCCTTTGCCCTTCTCCCCCTTTGTGTGCATGTGCACTGACTAGGGAGGGAGGGAGGAAGGAAGGAGGGAGGGAAAGAAAGAAGGAAAGAAAAGAAAGAAAGAAAGAAAGAAAGAAAGAAAGAAAGAAAGAAAAAGAAAGAACTATGGAAACATGAGTTACATTATAGTGTTATCCATTTTACCAGGGGCATAATAGAGAGCCTACTAGCCTTCTTGGTGGTAGAATGAAAGACACAGGGAGGTAATCTTGTCCTAGTGGAAAGAATTATCCACATTCTCTCATTAAATCTTGTAATTAGATGCAGGAGCATTTTTATTGTCCCTTTATTTTTGAGGCACTCTTGCAGATCAGCACAAATGAAACTAAGCCTCCTGGTTTCCAATGTATTCTGTCTCCAGAATTTCTCCCCAAAAGGGTGATGTGGACTATTTTTTGTTTCTCTGATTGTTACAGAGTTCAGCTTCATTTTTACCTTTGTGAACCTATGCTGACTTACACAAGCAACAAAGAGGAACAGTTTTATCAATTAAAGGATGGCAGACTGTGAAATTCTCTCCTCTAAAACTCCAGCTGAGTAAGAACATCAGCATATTCAGGAGAGAAAACGCTGACCTAATATCACTGGCTTTCAGCCAGTTCTGAATAAAGCATGAGTGAACTTGTAGTATGGATGGTAAACAACTGAGTGAACTCTTACTATGAATGGTCAGAGTTTTAAGGCATAGATGTCTGTGCTTCTCTTGTGTTATTTTGCTTCCAATTAAGACATCAGGATAGGTATCATATGGCACCATGAAGTATGGCAGGTGTATCGATTAGAAATCCACTCAGCTTTAGCTTACAACAAAAACAAGAAGAAAAGACACAACTACCAGTGGAACAGATATCAGTTCTAAGTAAGAATTTTATTGTCCCTGTTTAACAGTCTTCATTTAGACTCTTGTCCTTTTTTCCAAGATTTAAGATTTTATTTTTAAGTAATCTCTGCACCCAATGTGGAGCTCAAATTCACAACACCAAGATCAGTGCCATGCTGTACCAGCTGAACTAACCAGGTGCCCCTAGACTTGTCCTTTTATATAATTTTTATATTGTTTCTTTCTTGGTGTCTTGGGACCTTTAAAAGCAGTTATCGTGAGGGTAGCTCACAGACCACATACTTCTCAGGTTTGAGTACTTGCTATCTTGAACCAGGTTCATGGTTGATTGTAACCATGAAAAAGATGCAAAATACAGCATTTCTTTCTGTTTCTCTTGGAATTGCAAGGACAGGAAACCATCTCTGAGGAGAAGAAGGAGCTGATTGTGAAAATAATCTTAAATTATTTCAGAAATGCTGTGGTGGGGAAATACTCTGCAGGACATGGGTGAGAAAGTTCTAGTGGCTCTCTGTGGATTGCAGACCATGAGTCTCATGTACTGCCCTGCACCATGTGGCTTTTCCCAGATGCCCAGGATGTACAGTGTACCTTTTAAGTAAACAATTCAAATGACTAATTAGTTGCCTGCCTCAAATTATCTTCCTCATACAGCATACTAGAAAGTGCATTTAACCCTTGAAGTTAAATGCAACATTTATTTCTCATGGAGAGAAGCAGTCAGGATTTTTTTTTTTTTTTTTTTTTTTTTTTTTTTTTTTGCTTACTTAAAAGACTCTGGAATTTATGTAGACAAGTTTGTGCCTATAGGGCTTACTAGTGTTTTTATTCTATGTTGATTCTTTTCTTTTGTAATATTGCTAAAAATTGCATTCTGCAGCTTTATGTTTTCTAGATTGCATCCTATGCAGCATATCACACAGCAGCAATCATGGTTTTAGATCTCTAACACCAAAGTATCATTACATAGTAACTGAAAGTTAATGATTTTTAAATTAACTATACATGAAAGTTATTAAAAACTGTGTTTTTTTTCTCCATCTTATAGTAATAGGACAGAGAGAGAGTATATTGGTTAAGTGGTTTTAGAGTTGGGCAAAGCTGATTTCTCACTGAGTCTCTACCATTTACTATCCCCTTTGCCACATTTGTTGCCTAGAGATATTATTCCTACTTCACAGAGTTATTTTAAGGATGGAACTAAGAAAGATAACATGGATATTAGCTTAACACAGCCTGAGGATATCGCCTAGAATCAACAAAGGATGGGCATCTTTATTATTAATGATAAACAAGTTGTAAACACTGGATATTTAATACCAGCAATTATGAATATGACTTTTCTCTTCCTTTTATTGACCATTCAGCTAAAGCAGAGTTTGGGGCTTTTAAACACTTTATTCCTCTATTCATTGTCCAAGTGTAAAAAAGCTTAATTTAAAACTGTTAAAGAGTACTTAGGAAAAAGCTTCTTGCATTTTATAACCTTGAGCCCAAACCCATGTCAATCCTCTTTATAGACAATGTCCCATCTTTAAATAACATCTTTTTTATAAGTTTATTTTTATTTGTTTTGAAAGAGAGAAAGAGCAAGCAGGTGAGGGGCAGAGAGAGAGAGAGAGAGAGAGAGAATCCCAAGCAGGCTCAGTGCTGTCAGCCCAGAACCCCATGTGGGGCTCAGTCTCACGAACCATTAGATCATGACCTGAGCCGAAGTCAAGAGTCAGACGCTTAATCAACTGAGCCACCCAGGCACCCCAACATCTTTAAATAACATGTTAATGTCTTCAAGAAGCAAGGCAGTGTAGTTACTCCTTATTTTGCTGATTCAGCAAAGGATAAATAAGAAAAAATATCAAATACCTCAAAGATGTCACTGAGTGTTGCATCATTCCCTTTTCTATGTCAGCTAAGCCCCCTGACTCACAGGAACTACTGTGATGAGTAGAACTCACAGAACTACTGGACCTACTTCAGGGCGGCAATACTAAATATTGTGGCAGACAAACCCCAGTGTGGTCAACCCTGGAATCCTTATTACATTTACCCATATTAACCACAGTGAAAATGTGTCCATATTTTAATCTCCTCTAATGGATTATAAATTCCTTGAGCAACTTGCTCTAAAAAAGTAATTGTGCCTGTCTTCAGACAGTTTACAATTACATAGTACTCAGTTGGTACCCAGTAAAATTCTACTGACTTTAGGCACAGTCATTAAAACTACACCATGATGTTTTCAGTATTTAATGCCCGAACATTGAAGACTGTTTGGAAACTAAGAAATGCAAAAGAAAAGTTGTAAACTGTCTAGTTTCCCACCACCAAACATAGCCACTGCAAACATTCTGGTGAATTTCTTTGTGGGTTTTAAAAAATGTATTTTTTCATAAGCATGTTAATTTGATTTTATTACCTTAATAAATATTTGAAATATGGATAATCTGTCAAGTGGCTATACCAGTTTACTTAAGTATTCCATTTTCCCTGTAGTTTGATGTTGAAATGGTTACCAATTACTATTATAAGGAAACCTGCAATATTAATCATATTTTATAAAGCTGTCCTTGAATTTAGGATTATTTCCTTCAGATAAATTCTAAGAAGTGAGATTAATGAGTCAAAGGGTTTATACTCATGAACAATATATGAGTGAGTACCCATTTTCAAATATATTTGACAGCTCCAGCTATTAAGTTTAAAAAATATATTCCTTCTTTGATGGGCAGATTATTTTAAATTACATTTATTAGATTGACTAAAATCCATTCTAGAGCTTGGCAAGATTTAAATAAGTAAAATTAAATTATTTTGATGTATGGGGCGCCTGGGTGGCCCAGTCAGTTGAGCATCCGACTCTTGATTTCCGCTCAGGTCATGATCCCAGAGTCATGGGATTGAGCCCCACATTGGGCTCCACACTGAGCACAGAGCCTGCTTGGAATTCTCCCTCTCTCTCTCTCTCCCTGTCTCTCTCCCTCCCTCCCCTCCCTCTGCCTCTCCCCCATGTGCTCACTCACACTGTCTCACTCTCTCTAATTAAAAAAATTTAAAAATTTAAAAAATATTTAAGTTATTTTGGTGTATGGTATGAAATGAAGAGCTTAATTCTCCCTTAACTCATCATGTTTTAATCTTCTGATTCCCACTCCTGTCTTTCAGTTTCACCGGAGATTCTAAACTTGCCTCAAGCATGCGCTATGTGGAAACACAATCAATGCAGATAGGAGCATCCTATATGATTCAGTTCAGTTTGGTGATGGGCTGTGGCCAGAAATACACTCCACACATGGATAACCAGGTGAAACTGGAGTACTCAACCAATCATGGCCTCACCTGGCACCTGGTCCAAGAGGTAAGTCTGTTTTCTCTAACACTTGTGATGAGTAGGCTTCTTTTTACAGAGGAAGCAGAGAATTACAGTTTCAAAAGTTTAGGTTTGGTTGAAAAGGAACAATATTATTTATAACTTAGAATTGACACAGGCAGCAATAAGGATTTCCACATTCTGCACTGGCAGATACCAAAAGGTAATTGAAAATAAAAAAGAAACGGGAATAACTTCAGGACCGGATACTCTAGGATGATGATGTTTTGAATATTATTTTCTCTAACCCTCTTCCTCCATAAATACATCTCTTTCTTCTCTATCCCTGTAATATATCTTCATCTGTTCTTTTCTAAGTCTCTTTACTTGTAGGTAGACCATATTAAGAATATGACATGTCTTACCTTAAAAAAAAAAGAAATACAAAAATACAGTTTCTTAGGATAAAGTGTACTTCTTTACACATACACACAGAGATCTGACATTGCAATAATGCATAAATAACACAGTGAATAGAATAATTCTACCAAATGCCAATGTTATGATAACAGGTCACAAAAATGGGTCCTGATCCATTTCCATGTTTATATGTGAGGATTAGGATTAAAAGACATTTAATTTCATGGTGGCACTTGTTCCCATTATTTCCCAAATATTTTAGCCTCAGAGAAGGGAAAATCATGGACTGCATCCGTATTGCACATGGTTAAGAAAATGACATTAGATTTCTCTAAGGCCTTTTTCACTTATGGTGAGTGAGTAAACATATGGCCCCTGGAGGAAACAGAAGCTGAGTTTAATTTTTGCCTCCCTCTCTTTTAGGAATGCCTTCCAAGTATGCCAAGTTGTCAAGAATTCACATCAGCAAGTATTTACCACGCTAGTGAGTTCACGCAGTGGAGGAGAGTCACAGTGCTTCTTCCCCAGAAAACTTGGTGAGAGATGACATCTTTGCATATGGTTGTTACTTTCACTTTTATTACCTCTATTAGCATGGCTTGAATGCAAAGAAGAGTTAAGCACAATGGCAAGATGCATTTTCTTTGTCATCAAAAGACCCAGATCTTTCTTTTATACTGAGGATATTTGCAAAAATAGGGCTAATGAAAATTTAATTTCCAGACGGTACCTATTTACCTTAAATTTTAGTATGGTTGACACACAATGTTACATTCGTTTTTGGTGCACAGCTTAATGATTTTTTTTTTAAAAAAAATGCTTTTTATGTATTTATTTTGAAAGGCAGAAAGAGACAGAGAGAGGAGACAGAGCATAGTGGGAGGGTCAGAGAAAGAGGGTGAAAGAGAATCCCAAGCCAGCTCCACACTATCAGTGCAGAGCCCGATGCAGGGCTTGATCTCACAAACCATGAGATCATGACCTGACCTGAAATCAAGAGTTGGATGCTTAACTGACTGAGCCACCCAGGCGCCCCCCCCCCCCCACAACTTAGTGATTTGACAACTCTATGCATTATGTGATGCTTACCACAAGTGTAGCAACTGTGTGGCCATACAGCACTATTACAATACCATTGACCATATTTCCTATGCTGTGCCTCTTATTCCCATGGCTTATTCATTCCATAACTGGAAGCCTGTATCTCCCACACCCCTTCACTCATTTTGCCCATCCCTCCACCCCCACCCCTGTGGCAACCATCAGTTTGTTCTCTGTATTTGTAGGTCTGATTCTGTTTTTTATTTGTTTATTCGTTTGTTTTGTATTTTAGATTGCACGGTAAGTGAAATTATATTGTATTTGTCTGTCTCAGTCTGACTTATTTCACTTAGCACAATACCATCTGTGTCCTAGCTTTTTCTGACCTCCCTTTTTGCCCCAACTTTTCTTTTTATGGGAGAACTCAATAAGCTGGTTCCTTTGGGTGTGACATACATAGAAGGAAAGGATACAGGAATCCAAAAACTCCTATATCAAGACAGCTTGTATTTCAAGGCTGTTTTTTCACTTCAAAGCCCTACTTTTTATTTCAAAAGCTTAATGTACACTCTTTTCCTCTATTCACATTCTTTCAGTAACAATAAAAATCACCCCCCAAGAAGCTAAAGCCTCAGTAACTAGGGAAAAAGTTAAATACATGATAATGCTTAAGAGAAAAACACATTTTTCCCCTAAATATTACATCATTTTGTGTTAGATTGATCACTCCAGGCACCTTGTGAGGAATAGATTGTAGGAAAAAGAGTGAAGACAGGAAATCACATTGGGGGTTTCAGGCATTTGCTGTTTAGGTGGCTTTGAGTATGATTGTGGCAGACATGACAAGAGCCATCATTTGTGAAATAGATTTTAATCAAATAGAGCTTGCTGATATACTGGGTGGGGACTGTGGTAGAAAGGGAAGACTCAAAAACAGCTTGTAAATCCAAGGCCTAGGGAAATTGCTGGATGGTTGTACCACTGACAGAGGTGGGAAAGCCTGGAGAAGGAGTGGATTGGGGACAGGAAATGAAGTGTTCTGTTTTTGTGATAGAGAGTTGAGAGACTTATCTATCCCAGCAGAAATGTCAAGAAGCCAACTGGACTTACACATCTGGAGCTCAAAAAAGAGGTTTCTTAGGCTAAAATGTACTTTGGGTTGAAGAATTAAATACCACAAGTACATTTGAAGCCCTGGGACAGGATAAGCTCGCCCAAGAAAGAAACTTGAACTAGAAATTAGAAGGCCTGAGTTTTCAATATCCCTCCCAGTGATTAATTAATCACATGATTTTAACCATTCACAACCTCTTCAAGCCTGATTTCTTCAGAGTATAATAAAGGAGTTTAATTAGATGATCTTGAAAGTCCCTCGCAGTTCTTGAATTCTAAGATTCTATGATGATATGTAGTAGTAGTGAAAGAGAGAGACAAGAATTATATTTTTCTTTGGCATCTGCCTTCCGAGAGCCCTTTTATAAAGAGAAAATTACTAAATAAACCCTTCTTAGATTATTTTACAATAAAGTTAGACTCTACACAAAAACAATTGGTTAGATAACAACCAGAATTATTATTATATGTCCTTTAGTTGAATTACTGAATTATAGAAGAATGTCTACTTGATTATTTTTAAGGATTCATCATTATGTCAGTTGGAATAAAATGCTTGAAATTTGATTTCCACAGATTTTTTTATATCCAACTGTGAGCCATTTCCTGGATACTCAACTAATGCTTTGTATAACAAGTTGCTGCTTTCTCTAACATCCTGCTTCTTTATATCCACTGCTGGGAATACAGTCAAGACTTTTATTTAATTTCAAGGATATTCCAAGCATACCTATCAAGATTATTAAAAAACAACAGATCAATTGAAATACTAGTCATAAATACTGAGGCTTTTTCTTTATGATTATTTTATCATTAAGTATATTACCCTCATCACTTAAAAAATGTTGCTTTTTATTTATTGACGTGTGGAATAGAATTTCAAAATTATGATGGTTAGGTCAGTAATCTTTATAGTATATAGTATATTTTAGAGATGTCTTATCATCCTCAGAAATGTTCTAAACTATTATTCTTAATTAATGTAGCTTAGAGAGTATCCAAAAAGTATTGTCCTTTATAAAAAAAAAAACCCAGAAAAAACAAAAATCCAAAACTGCAGGTTATTTTACCTTCAAATTGTATGTTACAGTATTATTTCCTTGCTTAAAAGATACTATCACTGAGTTGAAGGTTTTAGTATAGTCAGAAAAGATCAATTCTCATTAATGTTTATTACACACTTGAGAGGAAATCTATTTAACCTTTAAATACTTCAGTTCCAATACTGCCTGCCACACATTGGGTACTCATTACATGTTGGAGAATTAAGTAGAATTTTAAGTCAGTGTGCCTCACTATTAGATTATTCCTGCAGCTATTTGCCTTTAAGTACATGTAAGTGAATAATTGAATTCTGCTTTTCCAAATTCTTTTCCAAGCCCTAGGTAAAGAAAGTAAACATACTTTTTAAAAACAAACAACCCAATAAGATAGTTTCTTTTAGTACTCCCGCTAATACTTAAACTAAACATTATTACTACATTTCAAAAAAAAAATAGTGTTCAACTGGTTATTATCATTGTTTTTGGATTTATAAAGCTTTTTAAAAGCTCTGCTATAAGGATAAATTTGATTTATTGTCCTTGGTGTTCCTGATCATTTTGTGTATTATATTCATTTCAAACTTTTGCAAATACCATGTTTTACTCAAGCACTGGAGAGAAGGAGTGCAATTTAGTTTGAAACATCTTGCCTTTTGGCAAATCTTCGTTCTGCTGCTTTGACTGATGCATATGCAACTATCAATTGAATGCATACAAGCAAATGTGGTTCCCATGTTATCAAAGGTCTGTTAACTTTGGAATATATGTTAGGTAGGACAACTTTCAGCAGAAATACCAACTATATATACACCTGCTCAGAGAAATAATATTGTATATGAACTGAACATTTGTTACCCAATGAAAATTAATTTTGTTTTTATGAGAGACATTTACATAAGAACAGGGCCTAATGAGACCCAAACAGCTGTCAGTTGCTGACTTCATATACAAACCTACGCCTAATGACTGAATGAGTTTCAGAATAATTGGGTAAATGTAATTACAGTAACTCTGAAAGTGGAAAATACAATTTAGTCAGCCTTCATTTACCTTGATTCCTTAGCCTTGATACCTTGATACCTGTCAAGAGATGACTCAGTGGTAGTTTAATTCAGTTTAGAAGTTTATGTGAGGGGGAAAAAATCAATTAAGACAAGACTGTCAAGTTTTGTTGCTTTGGGGAATCCATAGAGTTTGGACTTTAAGTGCAAGTCAACTTCATTTCATGATGCACACGGCACATCAAAGTGGTCCCACTTTCGGACCCAACCTAAAATACACGAGACGTTCCTTCTAAGATTGCTTAGATTTGAGGCAGGAAGGGGTTGGCAAATTAAATATTTGTATTGAGGGCAATATTTAGCAGTGATGCAACTGCAAATCAGTGAGATCACACCTTGTGTTCTCATGTGTGACCAGCTGGAGATTGCTCACACAACTAATTTTTTTTTCTCACTAAAAACAAAGCCAATATTCAACCTCTTCTTGCTTCCTTTTCTGTTAATTAACATCACATTAAACTGTGGATTGTAATTTTAAATGGAAGAATCCACTTTGAGCTTTTTATCTTCAGGAGATACTGTCTTTTTCAAGAGTTCACAAGATGCACATAAGGATTAATTTACTTAGTCAAAGAATTTAGGATGTGTTTACATGTGACTGTTCAGAAGCATAAATAAACTGGGAAATCTAGGACAGATTTCTGAAACCTTCCAACCCCATTTTAATGTTTGAAATATCAAAACTTCAAAACAATGTGTTTCATGTAGACATGTGACTTTAAAGAAAATAAACCATCCTCAGTCAACAACCACCAGAACAATCACTAAATTTACGAGCTGGAAGGGATCTTAGAAATCAGTTTGCCCAGTCCCCTTATTTGAGAGGTGAGGAACTTAGAAAACCTGAAGGCTTAAATTCCTCACTAAAGGTCACACAGCTGATAAATTGCAGAGCTAGGGTCCAAGGGGTCAAGTCCCCAGACTCCTACCAAATTCTTTACTTCATTACCAAGAGAAGTCAGAAACAGGCTGCCCTTTCCTGGCCTGCTTTTCCATTCATTGACTCATTTTTTTAGCAGACATTTTTGGTACACCTACTTTATTCTGTTGCTGTGCAAACTATTGAGACTAAAGATGGCCCTGTCCCCAGAAGAGCTCACAATCTGAACACCTGTGGCCTTAGACTTGACTCAGATTATAAGCAGTCCTGAAAGCATGACGCAGTCCTTGGCATGACACTGATACATGAAACTTAATTGTCTTCTTTTCTGTAGGGCTCTATGCTCTAAAACAATGTACCTACTTTTATAGTAGGAATTTCTTAATGGAACTCTGGAAGTTGTGATGGCTGTTAGGTTACAAATATAAATTATTACCATAGAGGAGGCGCATTCTTGTCATGGCACATATCATGACGAGCACTGATATGCAGCAATCGTGTGTCTACTGGAAGCATCTCAGTGAATCCTGGAATTATCCTACTAGGAATGAAAATGCAACATATTAGCCATAGATCATTGGTAAAATAAACAATAAAGGCTTAGCCTGGATTTTAACAATCTGTTACGTACTTAGGGAGTATTTAATATGTGGGTAATTGATGCAGTAGACATTAAGGGATCATTCTGAGCCATTAAGATCAAGTGTATGTGTAGGTAGTGTGCTCTGGGAGGGTTTAATCAATGGAACTGAGCCTGCACATTAATCCTGCGCATCTTTTTTGTTTTCTTTTGTTTTGCACTTTTGTTGGGCACCAAAAAGAACTAATCACAACCCCTGAAAATTTCTAGAGACAAAAAATATGATGTGATTTTAGAAGAATCTTTTATGATGGCCAGTGAATGGCAACTTTCTTGAGCACAGTGAATGTGCTCTCAAAATTCCCTCTTTTTAGACTTTCTCTCTGGTTTAGATGAATCAAGGTCCCAAGTGTTTTCTGTGTACAATGGACTGTTTAACTTTTTGTTTCCACTTAACATCAGCTTGTCCATGAAACCAAAACAAGTTAATGTTTCAGAAATAATAAGCAGAATTTAGCACCCAGATGTTCTTACTTATAGTACATTGTAGCATGTCCCTCAACCCCAAAACAATACCCCCAAACTCAACTTTCAAGTTCTATTGAGAGCTAACTGGAAGTTTTCTAATAACTACTGTTGTGTTTATTGTAAGGAATAGTAGTAGTGTAATTTAAACACCTCACATTTTCATCTGTGAATGAGAGGCTCTTTCGTATATACCTTTTTTTAAAATATTCTTTCTTTTTCCCTTTCTTTTCCTAGCATCAAATCTCTGTGTAACAACAACTAAAAAATCTGATATTTTGTTTTTCTTTAAAATGTCACCAATTAAATTAAGATTGAGGTATATATCCAAACCACAGATTTCTTTTTAACTTTTCTTCATGATAAAATTGTTGAATTGGATAATGATTGAGCAAACATTAAACTACCAAAGAAAAATGATTGGCAGCAAAATACAAGTTCAGCCCTCTTGCACTGTTGGTGGGAATGCAAACTGGTGCAGCCGCTCTGGAAAGCAGTGTGGAGGTTCCTCAAAAAATTAAAAATAGACCTACCCTATGACCCAGCAATAGCACTGCTAGGAATTTACCCAAGGGATACAGGAGTACTGATGTATAGGGGCACTTGTACCCCAATGTTTATAGCAGCACTCTCAACAATAGCCAAATTATGGAAAGAGCCTAAATGTCCATCAACTGATGAATGGATAAAGAAATTGTGGTTTATATACACAATGGAGTACTACGTGGCAATGAGAAAGAACGAAATATGGCCCTTTGTAGCAACGTGGATGGAACTGGAGAGTGTTATGCTAAGTGAAATAAGCCATACAGAGAAAGACAGATACCATATGGTTTCACTCTTATGTGGATCCTGAGAAACTTAACAGAAACCCATGGGGGAGGGGAAGGAAAAAAAAAAGAGGTTAGAGTGGGAGAGAGCCAAAGCATAAGAGACTGTTAAAAACTGAGAACAAACTGAGGGTTGATGGGGGGTGGGAGGGAGGGGAGGGTGGGTGATGGGTATTGAAGAGGGCACCTTTTGGGATGAGCACTGGGTGTTGTATGGAAACCAATTTGACAATAAACTTCATATATTGAAAACAAAATACAAGTTCCAGGAAGTTCCATTATCTGAAAGATTCTGAACTCTGACATTCTTTGTGCTGCCACGTGTCAGTTAAAATATTGGATTTATTACCATACCTTGTTTCTAGGTCCAGTGCCACCCGCTTCCGCTGGAGTCAGAGCTATTACACAGCCCAAGACGAGTGGGCTTTGGATAACATTTACATTGGGCAGCAGTGCCCAAGTATGTGCAGTGGGCATGGCTCATGTGACCACGGTATGTGCAGGTATGTATGCCACCAAGTGTGATTGTGTGCTTCTCAGGATTTGTGTTTAAGTGTCGTTTTGGGTTTTTTTGTTTTTGTTTTTGTTTTGTTTTTGAGAGAATGTGAGTTGGGGAGGAGTAGAGAGAGAGGGGGACAGAGAATCCCAAGCAGCCTCCGTGCTGACAGCGACAAGCCTGAGGGCTCGAACCCACGAACCATGAGATCATAACCTGAGCTGAAGTCAGACACTCAACCGACTGAGCCACCCAGGTGTCCCAGAATTTGTGTTTAGAGGGATACCATAGCAGTTGTCCTCAGAGTTGTATGGACAGACTAATAAATAATGAAATAGCCAAAAGAAAAGGATCCTCCTTTCTGTTCTTATTTCAGATGTAAAAGATGTTGTTACATTTGAAAAAGTTTTTTTTAATGTTTATTTATTTTTGAGAGAGAGGAGAGGCAGAATCTGAAGCAGGCTCCAGGCTCTGAGCTGTCAGCACAGAGCCCGACACGGGGCTCAAACCCATGAGCCGTGAGACCATGACCTGAGCTGAAGTTGGACGCTCAACTGATTGAGCCACTCAGGCGCCCCAAGCTGTTGTTACATTTAAGTAAAGTCTGAAGCCATATATTCTAAACTTCAAAATCTAACAAAAGACCAGGCCTCCTGGGTATAAATTTCAGAGTTTATTAATTAACCCCAAAGTCCTCTTTGGGAAACAAGAGCCTTGCTATTGTTTCCCTTTCCTTCCTCTGACACTCTTAAAGCACCTGTCAGACAGCTGCTACACGCTGTCTTATGTCACTTCGAGAGAAGCTCAAGGTTGTGGGCAGGGGGCCATGGTGATTATCGCTAATGAGGATGAGATAGGAACACACTTAAATACTCAAAGACTCTAAAAGAGATGTAATTTAATTAGAAAAGGGAGCTATAAAACGTGGCCAGAGCTACATGTTGGATGAACAGACAAATAATTTATATGTGACTTTGAAGACTACATGTGACTTTGAGGAAAATCCCACTCTTCTTCTCCCCAGCCACCAACACACACACACACACACACACACACACCCTTCTTCATTACTGCTTGATGCCTCAGTTCTGTTATAGCACTGTTTCTTTTAAGGATTCAGTCCTTTTGTTCTTGCTGTTCGGTGTCTGTTAAAACGTGAAGGTTGTCACTACCACATACAGAGGTTGACACTGGAGAAATATCTAGTGTGGATGCTAAGGTCTGAGCAAAAGTGAGACATAGGAAATGCTACAGGTGCGTGGCCTTGGCATTCACAGAGGAGACGGTGACTTGTTTGTTTGGCCTTCCTCTCTCATAGGTGTGACCAGGGGTACCAAGGCACCGAATGCCACCCAGAAGCGGCTCTTCCTTCCACGATTATGTCAGATTTTGAGAACCAGAATGGTTGGGAGTCTGACTGGCAAGAAGTTATTGGGGGAGAAATTGTAAAACCAGAGCAAGGGTGTGGGGTCATCTCTTCTGGATCGTCTCTGTATTTCAGCAAGGTAAGAGCTGGGGATAAAGGTATGACTAAGGTCTGGGAATGCATGATCAGGAAAATATGTGATTTATGGAGCAGTCTGAACTCAGCAGGTACAAACATGAGGTAGTTTTATTCCCCCCAGCCCACATTACTTGCTTTTAAATTCGTTTGTCAAATTCCTACCCCGTAAGTACATTTGGCAAACTCCTGTAGTTTTATGATTGTTTTTGGTTACTACAAATCCAGCTTAGGTCTGTTTAAAATCCCTGCCCTTCTTTTACCGGATTTAAATCCAATCGCCTTCCTTTCCTGCTGTGCCAACCGGGCTTCTGTCTTGAGTGTCTTTGAGTGGGGCAGGGACTTGGTGTCTTCTTGCCCCAGCATCGGAGGATGTGTGAGTGTGCGGCCCATGGGCGAGGGGTGAGCAGTGGTGGAGAAGGTGAAGCCTAGAGATTAAGAGCAGCAGCTGCCTGCTGCAGGCGGAATCTGCCGCTTGGCTGCTGTGTGACTTTGAGCAAAGCCCATAACCTCTGTATGACTCGGCTTCCTCATTTGTACAGTGGAACTAATAAGAGGCTCCTACCTCATTAGTCTTCACACAGGGTAAGTGAGTTAGCACTTGCAAATCACGTACAACGCCCGACACAGAGCACTCGTACAAGGATTTGTGAAATTTGTCAATCTGTTAATCTCAAGAATATGATTGGAGGAAGGAGGGATAATGGTGAGGTTTGGGGACATGCACAGCCATCCATGTTGAACATTGAGTTTGGTGGCTGCTGGTGGCATCTGCTAATACAGGACTGTCTTAGTTCAGACCTACTATCATTAAAAATACCATAGATTGGGTGGCTTAAGTAGGAAACTTTTTTTTCTCAGTTCTGAAAGGTTTGTGAAGTCCCAGATGAAGGCACCAGCAGATTCAGTGTCTGATGAGGGCCTGCTTCCTGGTTTGTGAGATGGACATCTTCTCATTGTATCCTCACATGGTGGAGAGAGCACCAAGAGAAAAATCAGGCTGTCTTGTATCTCTCTTTTTTTTTTTTTTTGGTTTATGTTTTCATTTTTTAATGTTTATTCTTGACACAGAGATTCAAAAGAGTGTGTGAGCAGGTGGGGGTCAGAGAGAGAGGGAGACACAGAATCCGAAGCAGGCTCCAGGCTCTGAGCTGTCAGCACAGAGCCCGATGCGGGGCTCAAACCCACCAACCATGATATCATGACCTAAGCTGAAGTCTGATGCTCAACTGACTAAGCCACCCAGGCGCCCCTTGTGTCTCTTCTTATAAGGACACTAATACCATCATGAGGGCTCCACTCTCATAATCTAATAACCTGACAAAGGCCCACCATCCCTTTAGAGGTTAGGCTTTCAACATACGGATTTGGGGGCACATAAACATGAAGTCTACAATGGACACTGTGTAGAAGTTTTTCTTTCTTTTGAATGTTTTTTTTTTTTTGAGAGGGAGAGAGAGTGTGTGTGTGTGCACAAACAGGGGAGGGGCAGAGAGAGAGGGAGACAGAGGATCTGAAGCAGGCTCTGCACTGACAGCAGAGAGCCCAGTTAGGGGCTCGAACTCATGAACTGCGAGATCATGACCTGAACTGAAGTCAGACACTCAACCGACTGAGCCACCCAGGTGCCCCAGAAGTTTTTCTCGCAGTGTTTATCTTCACTAGTGGCAGCACCAGTTTGGGCAGACAAGTCAGTACACACCAACTGGGAACAAAGGTGTCCACTGGAATCTGTAAGACTGATTCTCTTGGAACATCCCCAACCCATGTTGCTTGGTCAGCAATGGGGAAGGGGGAACCACCTTCCTCTCCTCCCTTGCTACCGTCTAGGCAGGACATTACTTTCATTCTCCCTCCTCCGATTCATCTCTTTATATAGTTCTCAAAAGGACTGGAGAGGGAGCAGGTCCACTTCTCCAACCTGAGCTACATGTCTAACCCTACTAATGAGCAGCTCCCTATAGAATGTGAGATGCTTAGGGGCACCAGGGTGGCTCAGTCAGTTGAGCGTCTGACTTCGGCTCGGGTCATGATCTTGCAGTGAGTTCGAGCCCTGCGTCGGGCTCTGTGCTGACAGCTCAGAGCCTGGAGCCTGCTTCGGATTCTGTGTCTCCCTCTCTCTCTGCCCCTCTCCCACTCATGTTCCATCTCTCTCTCTCTCTCTCTCTCTCTCTCTCTCTCTCTCTGTCAAAAATAAAAATAAACATTAAAAAAAAATTAGAATGTGAGGTGCTTAAAACCACTTCTTTCCATTAAGAACTATAGCCACCAATTCTAGGACAACTAGAAATCTCCCAGTCTGCATCACAAATACACAGGTGTGGGTGATATACTGTAGGGCTGATATGTTGTGGAATCTGGGAAGAAATCCAAAATAAGTCAATTTATGCAAATGCAAAAATAGGTACAGGTTTTGTTTTGATGCAGGTGCAGAACAAAGAATCAGCCAGCAACCAAGATAGAGAATGATAGAAAATCAGGGATGGATTCCATTTAATGATATTTCCTATCCATTGACATTGAACATCCACCGGGTATTATTATTAGAGATGATAGTCCACAAGCAACCAGTATACGTTGCATAGGTCTGGATACACTGTATAATTGCTCAGAAGTGGGAAGGTAGTGTCTCCGTAAGCATCAATTTTAAAATAAGATTATGAATCCTTAACCAATATGTACCAAACATCCCAGTACACATGCGTGCGTACAGATATTTTATTTTTTTAATTTTTTTAACATTTATTTTATTTTTGAGACAGAGAGAGAGACAGAGCATGAACGGGGGAGGGTCAGAGAGAGGGAGACACAGAATCTGAAACAGGCTCCAGGCTCTGAGCTGTCAGCACAGAGCCCGACGCGGGGCTCGAACTCACGGACCACGAGATCATGACCTGAGCTGAAGTCGGCCGCTTAACCGACTGAGCCACCCAGGCACCCCCATACACAGATATTTTAAACACAGAAAGATTATATATCAATATGTATGTACTTAATTCAAGGTGATCTCTATTGTCAGACTACCTGGATCTGTACCTAGGCTCCAAAACTCATTAGCTCATTCATCTTGCAGACTTCCACATCTTTCTGTACCTTAGTTTTCTCTATTGTAGAGCGGGATGTTGGGACCATTGGTGGGTTAATGAAGGTAAAGAATAAGAGTCATGTGGGGCACATAGAAATCATTCAGTAAGTGTTAGCTGTCACAATTACATTTTATTAGAGTGTATTTAAAACTTATATAATTAGGGGCACCTGGGTGGCTCTCAGTCAGTTGAGTGTCTGACTTCAGCTCAGGTCATGATCTCATGGTTTGTGGGTTCGAGCCCCGCATCTGTGCCGATGGCTTGGAGCCTGGAGCCTGCTTCAGATTCTGTATTTCTCTCTCTCTCTGCCTCTCTCCTGCTTGCACTTTGTCTCTCAAAAATAATAAACATTTAAAAAATTATGAAAAAAATTAAAAATTTGTATCATTAAATATTTCTATCTATATGCCCTGCCACTAACTTAAAACCAGCATTTCAAAAGTAAAATCATTCTCTTCCCTTCCCAATCCAGCCTTTTCCCTATATTTTTGTCAGAATATCTGAAGAGCATTTTTTTCTTTTTTCTCTTATATCAGTAGATCTGTTTTGAATTCTAAGTGAGACAAACTAGCTTAAGCAAAAAAGGGGAAATTTGGTTCATGTAATCAGAACACAGGGAGGGCTTATATGAAACTGGCCTCAGAGATACCTGGAACCAGAAACTCAAATGCCCACAGAACTCTCTCCTCTATTTTCAGGTCAGCTGTCATTATCAGAGTGGTGCCAGGACCACAGAGCTTTCTAAGCAGCTCTGTAGAAACATCTAGGGAAGGTTTCTGATTGGCCAGTCACAGTGCCTGGAGGAATGACATACTCTGATTGGCAGAGCCAGAGTCATGTGCTCACTGCTTTAGCACAGAGGTGGAATACACAATTTGGCAGCCCCTACCAGCCAAAGCAGTAACCCAAAGGAAAGGTTCCTTAGCCCTATTGCAAACCACCCTAAACCTAAAATGTGCTTCTATTTTGTCCCTCTTTGATCAATCAGGATGCTTTCCAGGACTGCTGCCCTAACTACACATCTTATTTTATTTTTTGAAACATCAGACTTCTGCTCCAAACAGAAATTTCTCCTCCCCATCCCAGGTTTCGATAATTTCCTTGTCTTTGTTTAATCTCCACTGCCTACCATCATGCCTTCTACTGTCTCTGTATCCCTATAAACCTTGTAAACGTCCTGCTCAAATCCTGCTTCTCCATGGAGCTTTGTGGCATGATGACTACACTGCTCTCTCCTTTCTTTGAATTCCTCCCTCACTTGCGTTCTATTCATAGATAGATCATAGTTTTATTTTTATTTTCATAGTACCCAGAAAGATGCTGAATCCTACTGACTGAGCTGAACTCTAGATAAGGTGTTTAACTCAGAAATGCATGCCATGAGCTAGGCATGTACAAATCAACAAGTACCTTGAGACTGAATAGATTATAGAATTGCTAGATGATCATATGACCAAGTGGGATTCAACAAGGAGTAGAATTTGGTCTGCTGCCCTAATTGTCATAATTGTCACTACACGTATTTGTGAACTCTCCTTCCAAGTTTGTTTTCCTATTGTGTATGGTGTTATTGGCACCCAATAATTCTTATTGAAAAGAAAGGAAGGAAGGAAGGAAGGAAGGAAGGAAGGAAGGAAGGAAGGAAGAAAGGGGAAAAGAAAGAAAGAAAGAAAGAAAGAAAGAAAGAAAGAAAGAGAAAGAGAGAGAGAAAGAAAGAAAAAGAAAATTAGAAAGCAGGAGGTTTTAAAGAAATGGTTGTTTTTGGGACACCTGGGTGGCTCAGTTAATTAAGCATCCTGCTCTTGATTTTGGCTCAGGTCATGATCTCACAATTGTGAGATCAAGCTCCATGTCAGGCTCAGTGTGAAGCAAGGAGCCTGCTTGGGATTCTCTCCCTCTCCCTGTCTATCTGCCCCTCTCTGGTCATGCTCTTTCTCTTTCTCCCTCTCTCTCTCTCTCTCAAAATAAATAAATAAATTTAAGAAAAAAAGAAATGGTTGTTTTCAAATAAATATAGAAATATTTTTCTAGTAGCATTTTGACTAGAGAATATTTTAATGGGAGGCAAATGTAAAGTTTTATGAAATGTTTTAGAGGTTGTGTTATGAAGTCTCTAGATTCTGAAGACATTACCTTTAAAATGTTTTATTTTATCTAAACCCTTAAAGCAGTGAGCCATTTTAACCTAGAATGTTGGAAGGAAATTGGATGGTATTTTTACACTCCAAAAATGAGGAGATCCATAACCTATTACTTTAACACGCATGCGTGCGCACATTAGATGTGTATATCTCTACACTTACACACACATAAATACATTGATAATAGTAGAATAGAAAAACCGCAAAGCATGTTGTTACATCAGATTCTAAATTCTGACAAAAAGTTTGCCGTAAGCCATTTCCTTTTTCTTTTTTATCTCCCTTTAAAACAATGTTCAGCATTTCAGGTCACTGAACAAAAGAAAATGATCTGTGCTAATTCTCTAGGAAAAAACACCTTCAGTGCCAAACTAAGCATTTGTATGATATTTTCTACCATTTACAAAAATCTCACAAAATCCTTTCAAAACCTTTGTCGACCAACACCATAGTCTCCTGGAAAAAAAGCACTACTCTGTGAATTTCACAATAGACCAATCATTCCAATCAGCTAATTGTGATAATTGGATTTTTTATAATTCTCCTCACCTTAGATCTTTGTCCTTCTGGCTCATTTCCACATGCCAAATTTTTATAGAAGTTTTCTGGATTGGAATTAACTAGATAGGTTCTATAGTTTTTCTTCTAAAAATCATTCTTCCTGAAATGATCCTGAGGCATGAAAATTCTAGGCCAGATTATAATAACCTCTGAGGTGTTTCTCACTTACAATATCTCAAATCAACAAAAATAAAAGTTAAAAGCATACATAACACGTTGAAAATGCCTATTACTTTTAGGATTTTCTCAAATACGTACTTAAAATTGAGAATTCCAAAGAATAAGTTCTTGTCTCAGGATTAACTTCAGTTCTCATTTTGCTGCTCCCTCGTTTGTTTTGGAGTCTCTTAATTGGCTTTAGATTTATCAGGAACAGTGTAGTGTTTTAATTATCCCCAAGTATTTCCCCTGTGACTTCTAATAACTGAAACCCTTTCTTAATTAACTTAGTGGATTAGAATCGGGTTTAAATTATAAGTCTGAGGGATGTTTTTCTCTATACTATGTATCCTATCTCAATTTTTCTTCCTGGCTTTTAATTGAACTCCTTGGGAGCTCTCCAAGACCAATTCAGTGCAGTCTATGGATTAGCTTTGGCGGTACCTCTGGGTGGAAGAATCTCATGGGCAAACTGTTTTTCAGTCCCATTAGTGCGAAACCATTTATGCAAAACAGGAATGACAACAAACCTTGTCAATTTGAGTCTAGTACTTCACCACATGACTGTGACATGTAGGGGACACACTGAGCAAAGGAAGCAGGTTGAGGATATTTTCAACATTTTTTGAGACACAAAGAGACCATTTCATGGTCACAAAAACTTACTGAAATGGTCCCTCCCACCCTCTCTGTTACCAAGAAAGAGACAGAGAGAGAGAGACTGACCAGGAGCCTCAGAGACTTGAGTACTCTTTCTTTTTGTCAAAAAGTTATTATTTTGCATGTTTCACTTTAATTCCCAGGGAGGAGGGGGGTCAGGGCCTATCTCTGGAGAGGATGTTCCCTCAGCAAGACATGCCATGTGCTAGGCAAATTACATGCAACATCTATTTCATCTAATTGTCACAGCACCCTATAAGGAAGGTATTATTACCCATATTGTTTCTTTGAGGAAAAGAAAAGCTCAGAAAGGTCACACAGCTAGTGAACAGCATGAATAATGGTCTAAAATTCCAACCCAATTCCAACTGATTTCAAAGTATATGGTCTTTCTTCTCCACTACTCTGCCTGGAAGAGATTTACAAAGCAAATAAGTGGAGTGTTTTAATTAAAATTAATTTTGCTTTATTTTTAAAGACTTTCAAATACTCTTTGGTATAATTAGCAGTTCCCTGGGGTCTCATAACCAAGTCTGGGAATCAGTGATGCAGAGACTAATCAAATGTATTCAGGAACAGTTACCATAACCAGAGCAGAGAATTAAATGGCACAACTTGCTCCTCTCAACAGTATAATGGGAACAAAATCATCTCCACCTGATGCTAGGATGTGCATATGATCTTGAAACTGAAATGACAGAATGCCAAAGAGCCCCCAGATGATTGAATCTGTGGTTCTTCTGTCTTTTGGAAAGGCTGGGAAAAGGCAGCTGGTGAGCTGGGATCTGGACACCTCTTGGGTCGACTTTGTCCAGTTCTACATCCAGATTGGTGGAGAGAGCGCTGCGTGCAACAAACCCGACAGCAGAGAGGAAGGTGTCCTCCTTCAGTACAGCAACAATGGGGGCATCCAGTGGCACCTGCTGGCAGAAATGTACTTCTCAGACTTCAGCAAACCCAGGTAACCACCCCTGATGGCCTTCCACTGGTTTCCAGGAACAGTAAAGAGTTCAGTTTTCTTGAGCTGTTTCTCGAATGTTAACTATTGCAAACATAGACAGACTCATTAGATTCTGACATAAATGATAGCCCAGTATATAAAAATTTCATTTCATTTGTTTATGGACAAAAAGCACTCACTTTCGTGTTTGAATTTTTAAAGAATTTGGGGAAAATTGTGACTAGAGGAAAAGACAACGGAACAGTTTTCCCAAAGAAACTGCATGATATAGGGATGTTCCAAGCTCACATTCCAGTTTGCAGGTTTTGTGAATGCACACACACACACACATTTATATATATATATAAAGAAGCATACATTTATATATTAACATCTGGATATGGATATAGGTGTTCATTGGTTAGATTTAACAGCAAGATGGATTTTATTAAAAGTTTTCAAGGGTGCCTGGGTGGTTAGGTTCTGACTTCGGCTCAGGTCATGATCTCATGGTTTGTGGGTTCAAGCCCCGTGTCAGGCTCTGTGCTGACAGCTCAGAGCCTGGAGCCTGCTTCAGATTTTGTGTCTCCCTCTCTCTGTGCCCCTCCCCGGCTCACACTCTGTCTCTCTCTCAAAAATAAATAAACATTAAAATTTTTTTTAAGTTTTCATATTAGCACCAGAGCTAGTCCTGGACAAAATATGAATGAATCTGTGGGGCTCAGATTTCTGAAATTTTTTACTGACCCATCCCTGTCTTGATTTTCATGCAAGGAGGAAATATATAATACCTTAGACAATAACTCTTAAGGAGTTTGGGAAAATGACTCGTGTTTAATACTAATCCCTATACCAGACAATCAATGTGTTTTTCTATATTTAAATTTAGTTATTTTACAATTACGTAGCATTTTGAAATTCTGTATTTATACTTTATATTTTATATGTGTCATTAAAATCTATTCAAGGATATCATTTTTAGAGTATTCCTCTTATAATCTCATGTTTGTACTTTAACAAAGAGACAGAATTTTTCTTTATATGTTGACCACCAACCCATTTGAAGTTTTAACATCCTATTTGGCATTTTACAACTGAACTTTGTTTTATTGAAGAAAAATATTATTGAAGACTCTGTAGGTTCAGTTCTTACAAATTAAATTATTTTAAACATACTGTATAACAGAGAGCTATTTTGTAGCTTGAAGATTTAGAAGTTTGTTCTTTTAAAACACTGAGTCACTTAAAGGTGACATAACTTTCCATAGTATAACATAAGTACCCATGCAGATAGACCAACCAAAAGTACTTCTTCTGAGAGACACTGAGAGAATCTAAAACCAGAGAAGAGCCAGGGTGCCTGGGTGGCTCAGTCGGTTAAGTGTCCAACTTCAGCTCAGGGTTCCTGGGTTTAAGCCCCGTATCAGGCTCTATGCTGACAGCTCAGAGCCTGGAGCCTGCTTCAGATTCTGTCTCCCTCTCTCTCTGCCCCTCCACTGTTCATGCTCTGTCTCTGTCTCTCTGTCTCTCTTTCTCTCTCTCAAAAATAAATAAAACATTAAAAACATTTTTTTAATAAAAATAAAAAAATTAAACCAGAGAAAAGCCAACTTGGGTAAAATGAGAGACATAACATCCAGGGAGAATGTCAGGAATGGTGTGTGGGAAATGGGACCTGGTGAGATTTCCTCCGGTACAAGGAAGAGGGAATTCATAATGGTGCCAAACTAGCTGAAACAACAATTTAAAATAATGGAAATTACTTTTTCCAAATAATATCATTGGCAATCTGGAAATTATTCAGCATTCAGTAAAGTGACTGAAGTACTGTATAGACAAACAGAAGTTCAGTAGCTTTTTCAGATTTCATAAATATTCAGTTTTGATTTATGGGAATTTTTCTTTAGGACCAGACTGTTTCACCACATTATCAAAGAGTTCTATGACACTAAAAATGGTTGGAAAATTTTGAGTTGGAAGATATCAGAAAAAGACCCCGTTCATGGTGGCAAATACATAAATATAAGGACTAATTTTAACAAACAATACTAAGCATCTGTGTAAAGAAGACTACAAAATTTCCTTCAGAGATATAATAGAAGACAAATAAGTGGAAAATAATATAACATCTCTAGATAGGAAAACTAAAGATTGTGATATGCAGATACTTCTTAATTTATGTTTCATGCAATTCCAATCAAAATCTTAGTGGAGAGGCCCCTGGGTGGCTCAGTCGGTTAAGCGTCCGACTTCGGCTCAGGTCATGATCTCGTGGTTTGTGAGTTCAAGCCCCGCGTCGGGCTCTGTGCTGATGGCTCAGAGCCAGGAGCCTGTTTCAGATTCTGTCTCCCTCTCTCTCTCACCCTACCCCGTTCATGCTCTATCTCTCTCTGTCTCAAAAATAAATAAAGGTTAAAAAAAAAATTTAAAAAAAAATCTTAGTGGAATTTGGGGGTGAGGAAGGACTTTGTATCTAGACATATAAACTGGCAAAAATAGCTTAAACTGTTGGGGAAAAAAGAGGAATGCCCCACATGATATTAAAACACACTGTATAACCTAAGGTATTTGAATGGTGCATGGATAGACAGAAACAGTGAACCAAATAGATCACCCAGAAATTGGCTCAGATGTGTGTAAAATCTTGTATATTAAAAAAAAAATAAAAGACACATCAACTATCAATGAGAAAGAAGTGGTTATTCAAACAAGCAGTGTTAGAAAAAAATGGGTAGGCTCTAGGGGAAAATTATCTATTAGATCATTACCCTACCCCATCAAAAACTGTTAAAGACTGGTTAAAGATTTAAACATTTAAGTTACTTTCTGATCTTAGAAAGAGATGTAAACTTCCTAAACACAAATTCAGTGGAAGAATTAACAGAGGAAAGGGCTACTTATGTGGAAATATACTACGTGTGAATGTGTAACTACATACACATGTAACACATGCCTGTCAAAGAAAACAAAGAAGAGAAGAAAGACTGAGAAAATATTTGCAACCAATATGAGAAACAGAGGATTGATGTTACTGTAAAGATTATCGAAAACACCAGTAAGATCCCAATTTTAAAAAATGGGTAAAAGAAATGAGTAGATGTTACAAAAGAGAAAACACAGAGGTTTAATGAAATATGAATAATAGCCAATGTCTGTTGCAATAAAAAAGATATCATTTTTCATCAGTCCGGTGGTCATTTTTTAATGATAACACCAGTGCTATTTCCACATGGGAGCAGCAAGACAGGTCATTCTGCAAACCGTATGACTCTTCCAGGAAGAAATTTGGAAAAATCAGGAGCCTTAAACATGACTAGTTTATTCAACCTGGTAATTTCATGTCTAGGAATTATTTGTAAATCTTTCTAAACCTTTCTAAATTATCTCTAAAGAAATAAACCGAGTCATAGCTGTATACATAAAGGTTTTCAACACAGAATTATTTATAACAGAGAGAAGTAAAATAAACAATAGTATGTCTGTGTCATGAAAATATATAGACAGTAAAATGATCTTAAAAAATAACTATACTGACACGAGGATGTGCATATGACATAATATGAAATTTCAGACTGTAGGATGCTGAATTATACATATATTTCACCTATAGGAAAGATTACATGCTTTAATGATACATCAAGATGTTAGCACAAGTCAACCCCATGCAGAAGATTATGGGTGATTTTCTGTTTCATTTGTTTTTATTAAAAAAAAAATGTTTCTTCTTAATGTTTATTCATTTTTGAGAGAGAGAGAGAGAGAGAATGAGAGCAAGCCGGGGAGGGGGCAGAGAGAGAGAGGGAGACACAGAATCCAAAGCAGGCTCCAGGCTCCAAACTGCCAGCACAGAGCCCGACGTGGGGCTCAAATCCACAAACCGTGAGATCGTGACCTGAGCCAAAGTCCAACGCTTAATCAACTGAGCCACCCAGGCGCCCCATCATTTTTAATGCATAGTAAAATGAAATGGTTTGGAAAAAATTTTAATTCTATTTTAATGTAATAATATACAGAGGAACAGTTTTTTCGAAGTATTTCTTAAAAATGTTATGCCGTTGTCATGGTAATCAAAAGGTTCAGTAAATCAGACTTAGTAGAAATATCTGCCTCAAAAAGTTACAATTCCAAATGGAATAAACATGGCCAGGACGAAACGGACTTACAACTTTAAACCTCTTGATCTGATCTGTCTAAACTTAAAAAAAATGTATCAAGAGATCAGGGGCGCCTGCGTGGCTCAGTCGGTTAAGCATCGGACTTCAGCTCAGGTCATGATCTCACGGTTTGTGTATTCGAGCCCGCATCGGGCTCTATGCTAACAGCTCAGAGCCTGGAGCCTGCTTTGGATTCTGTGTCTCCCTCTGTGTCTGCCCCTCCCCTGTTCTGTCTCTCCCTGTCTCTCAAAAGATCAAACAAAATTAAACTTTCTCTTGTTGCTACTCTTGTTATTTAAACAGCTGCTAAGAAGAAAAACAGCCTTTCCTTTCCCAGCCGTAAATGATTTCCTTTTATGCAGATTCGTCTACCTGGAACTTCCAGCTGCCGCTAAGACCTCTTGCACGAGGTTCCGCTGGTGGCAGCCTGTGTTCTCAGGGGAAGGCTACGATCAGTGGGCAGTCGATGACATCATCATTCTGTCAGAGAAACAAAAGCAGATCATCCCCATTGTGAACCCGACTTTACCCCAGGTATCTTTCCTATGCCTGAACTCCAAGAAGACAGGATTATAAAAATAGATGGGATTACGGAATTCCTCACTTCCCCCAAAGATTGATTGCTTGACCCTGGAATATAAGCTTTATAAGTAACATAAGTTTTCTGTGTTTGTAGTTACTTTTTTACACTTAATCGTTTTGTTTTCTCTCTATGCTACTAGTTCACAGATTATTTAGATATTTAAAAAAAATGGCTAAGAAGTCTGGCCAAGACATCAAGCACAATTATTAATGTGTTTATAAAATTAGATATACAGTGGCAAAATATTTTCAGTGGTTAAATCATCAGGAAAAAGGGCTTATGGCATTAAAAAAATAATAATTTAGAGATTCTGCTGTATTTTCCTAGCAATACAAATCGTACATGGCCCTGCATGTCATAAATTGAAAATTCCTTTCTTGTTTTCAAAGCTATCAAATTGCCTTTCTGTGTTGTCTGTGTTGTTTCTAATAGAACTTTTATGAGAAGCCAGCTTTTGATTACCCTATGAATCAAATGAGTGTGTGGTTGATGTTGGCTAATGAAGGAATGGTTAAAAATGAAACTTTCTGCTCTGCCACACCATCAGCCATGGTATTTGGAAAATCAGATGGGGATCGCTTTGCAGTAACTCGAGATTTGACTCTGAAACCTGGATATGTTCTACAGTTTAAGGTATTTATGCACAGACTTCTTCCCAGGGCAGGTAAAAGAGCAAACCGTCTCCCAGACTTGTAAGTGACATCGAAAGAACACAAATTTTTCAAGCTCTCTTGAAGAAGGGACTCACTTGAACAAAGGTTCAGCATTCTTAGAATGGCAAAGCTCTTTATTTAGCTTTACCCACAATGAAAAAAACTGGTCAGGTTGAAAACTGACCTTTAGATTTTCTATCTGATTATGACTTAATGAATCCCATGCTTCTGAAGGGTAAGAGAGTTCTCTTTTTCAATTTGCTAATGCTTTGGGGACTTATGAGTTATTTTGTGTTTTTACTATAGGATTTTCAAACAACTTCCCTTCCTTTGATTCAGTAAATTTATGCCTTAATGATCACTGCTTTCTTAAAACCTTACTGTTTTTCAGCACTGTGATAACATGTCTACACATATAGGAGTGCCTGGGTGGCTCGGTCAGTTAGGCGTCCAACTCTTGGTTTTGGCTCAGGTCCTGATCTCCCAGTTTGTGAGATTGAGCCCTGTGTCAGGCTCTGCACTGACAGCGTGGAGCCTGCTTGGGATTCTCTCTGTATACTGTCTCTGCTTCTCCCCGACTAGTGCTCACTCTCTCTTGCTCTCTGTCTCTCAAAATAAATAAATAAACATTAAAAAAAAAAAAACACCAAGAACATATCAACATGTATAGCAAGTTATTTACTCTGACAAGCTCTTTTTTCAGAAGCCTAATCAAAATTTCATTTTGTTTATAATAAAATCCCACTGGTGAATTCTGGGGTCGAAAGTAATGCAGTTTTAATGAGCTAGCACAACTACATGGTCCTTACGTAACGGCAGGATGCAGATGGTAAATAATTTACAAATGGAATTATTCAAGAGATCAGATGTTTATAGGCAGCTCTTCAAATATGATTTCCACAGGTCTGTAAACGAGAAATTTAGTCATAAATAAAATGATTAGTGAAATGTTATTCTTCTCTGTTTAGAGTTTGATGCTAAACTACAGTGGAAAAACCATTAACAGCAGTATACGACTCTATATTAATGTGTTGGTACTGCCTAAAAATGGTAACAAAATAGTGGCAATAGCAAAATAATACCTTGCTGGAATACTATGCTCTTTCTCACTTGACACCTTCTCAATTTCATTAATCACAAAATCACAATACTGTAGGTGTTAAAATCTGCAAGATGGCATTCTGGTGTTTAAAAAATCTAAATCAGGGGGCGCCTGGGTGACTCAGTCAGTTAAGCATCCAACTATGGCTCAGGTCATGATCTTGTGGTTGGTAGGTTCAAGCCCTGCATCAGGCTCTGTGCTGACAGCTCAGAGCCTCGAGCCTGCTTCGGGTTCTGTGTCTCCCTCTCTCTCGGCTCCTCCCCCACTCATGCTCTGTCTCTGTATCTCTCTCTCTCTCTCTCTCTCAAAAATAAACATTTTAAAACATTACAAATAAAATAAAATTAAAAATCTAAATCAAGAAAACATTATGAAATGTTTCAAGTACTTAAACAACCAGCAAGAATGCACAATGCCTAAGATAATCTCAATTCTCAAATGACACCAGCAGAAGACTTTTGATTGTTGCTATTAATTGATAATAGATATATAATATGGGTCATTTGGGGATTGATGATTAATGTATATTTGGAATCTGTGACAAGAACTTGGTGTCATTTGTACAAAGTGCTGGTACATTTTTGTAATGCATGCCATTTGTCAAACACTAGTTGTTAAGAATATAGACATGAAAAATATGGCCCTGGCCCTCAAGGAACTCAGAAATTAGGAAGTGAGCCAGAAGAGAGAACAGTAATTCTCACAAGAGTGTTGTAGTAGAAATAGGCTCTGGGTGGTATGAGAGTACCTGGCATATTGCCTGGCGTGTGGCAGATGCTCCAAAAACATCTGTCAGTTGGAAGGATGGATGGATGGATGGATGGACGGACGGATGGATGGAAGGATGAAAGGAAGGATGGATGGATGGATAGATGGATGGATAGATGGATAAGTTGAAATGAAAGGTCTCTGGAAATACAGACTTAGCCAGATGAACAATGGAAGGGGAAGAATTCCAGTTAGAGGGAACAGAATGTGCAAATATACAAAAATAAATGAAAGTGCAAATTAGAAATGAAAATTTGGAAACTCTTAGGAGTTTGGAGTGTGTGCCACAAAGTTGAGAGAGAAAGTTGATCCTCGTTACCTTTATATGGTACGTTAAGCCACTTGGACATTAACCCAAGAGCAGTGAGTCATGGAAGGGTTTTAATACATTAAGTGCAAGAATCAGACCCGTTTTAGAAAGATCCTTCCAGCAGCAGTATAGGTGTCGACTTAACAAGAGGAGAAACTGTAATCAACAAGTGCATTTATTCATTTATGCAACAAATATTTGTAAAGCCTCTACTATATACCAGACTCTGTTTTATGCTATGAGCATAAATAGGAATAGAGAGTGTGGACTCCAGTGGTGTGGGGTAGTTATCATTTTATAAGGTGTTGTCAGGTTCCCTCACTAATAAAATGACTTTTAAGCTGAGACCTACAAAAGTTAAAAGGGTGAGTTATGCAGCTTTCTGGGAAAGACTATTCCAGGCACAAGGTACAAAAAGTACAAAGGCCTGGCATCAGGAGTGTGCTTGCAAGAGTTCAGAAAATCACAAGGACGCCATTGTGACTAGAGCAAAGAGAGCGAGAACAGGGAGACACATAGAAAAAAGGAGGTCAGGGGCGCCTGGGTGGCTCAGTCGGTTAAGCGTCCGACTTCAGCTCAGGTCACGATCTCACCGTCCGTGAGTTCGAGCCCCGCGTCGGGCTCTGGGCTGATGGCTCAGAGCCTGGAGCCTGCTTCTGATTCTGGGTCTCCCTCTCTCCCTCTGCCCCTCCCCTGTTCATGCTCTGTCTCTCTCTGTCTCAAAAATAAATAAACGTTAAAAAAAAAAATTAAAAAAATAAAAATAAAAAAAAAGAAAAAAGGAGGTCAGACTTGGACTTTTGCTCTGAATAAAATGGCTAGCAGAAGAGACATACTCTGACTCAGGCTTTTAAAGAATCTGGTGACTGTGCTGGGAGTACAGTGGCAGAGGCAAAGGTGGAGACAGAAAGACCAGCTGGGCAGCTATTGCAATGATCCAGGTAAAAGATGAGGACTGTGCAAGAGTGGAGGAGGCGGGGAGAAGTACTCAGATTGTTGACTATATTCTGAGTAAAGAAAGGATGCTAGAGTAGTCATCAAGGTATGAAATGAGGCCAGATTAAAGCACTGCGTGAGATTATAAAAATAAGTAGATGATCTGCGAGATGTGAAAGGGGAAGAGTCAACAGGTTTTGGTGACCTGTTGGATGATAGAATGGATTTTAGAATGACTCCCACATTCCTGGCTCCAGTCATTGAAACTGGAGATACAGGAAGATTTGTTTTAGGGTATGGATGATGAGGGCAGACCTGGGCCTACGGAACTGGGGATGCCTGTGGACTGCTGACATGGAAATACATGGGAAGCAGTTATGGACCTTTCCAGACAGCTGGAGAGAGGCCCAGTCTGGGAGTTGTAGGTATTTAGAAGGAATTTGAAATTATGATGTGAACGACTTAATAAGGAGCATGTATAGAGTACAAAGATAAGAAAGCCAAGAATTGAATGCTAGAAAACATTAACAGTTAAGAAGCAGACTAAATGGTCAATTTAAAAAGGCATAGACTTGTCAGGCCACTGAAAGTGCCGTCAACTTTCCTACTTTAGAAACAATGATGGCCATAATGAAAAGCTAACTGTGTGTGCCCTTTGTAATTACCATCAACTCTTACCAACCAAAAGCTAATGCTTACTAATGCGCAACGAAAGGAATTTGTGCTAAAAGAGTTTAATCATGCATCTGAGATTGTCAAGTCTTTGCTTATATTATTGACATTGAATTATATAAACTTGGATAAATGTATCGCAATAAAATTCCTACTAGCCCAATTATAAAGTCTTCTGAGAGATGCTTTCTAGGGAGTATGGGAGTGAGTATGGGAATAAGGAAAATATAGAATCTTCTTTTGAAAGACTGGATCCAACTACCAATAGTCACAAGTATGAACTGATTGACCTCTTGATGTCTGGACCAGTATTATGCCTGTGACCCTACCTTTTCTTCATCCTTTATTCTTCAGTCATGATCATGTTCCTTTGAGTGCTTACTTCAGTTTTTTTATACAATTTGACTATTCTTATCTCTAGGCTTATACATTAAAGCTCTATGGTGGCTCCCACCAACAATCTAAATAAGATATGAATAGATCATTCATGTAAGATGGTATGTAATTAAATAGGGGCGCCTGGGTGGCTCAGTTGGTAAGCGTCTAACTCTTGATTTTGGCTTAGGTCATGATCTCATGGTTTATGAGTTTGAGCCCCGCCCAGGATTCTCTCTCCATCTCTCTCTGCCCCTCCTCACTCTCACTTTCTCTCCCTCTCTCTCTCAAAATAAATAAATAAACTTACAACAAAAAAAAAGATGGCAGGGGCACCCGGGTGGCTCAGTCATTTAAGCGTCTGACTTCAGCTCACATCATGATCTCTCGGTTCGTGGGTTCAAGCCCTGCATTGGGCTCTGTGCTGACAGCTCAGAGCCTGGAGCCTGCTTCGGATTCTGTGTCTCCCTCTCTCTCCACCCCTCCCCTGCTCATGCTCTATCTCTCTCTGTCTCTCAAAAGTAAATAAATGTTTAAAAAATTTTTTAATAAAAAAATTAAAAATTAAAACAAATGAAAAAAAGATGGCATATAACCAAATAAATATCAAGAAAAGAGATTGATATTTATAATTACCAAAAAATATAAGCTAAAACAGTAATAAAATTATTTGTACATATACTAATTTAGAAAGAAACTGTTTTAAACCTAAATAACATTCAGAGCTGTGGTAAAACTGATTCATTTGAACCCAGCTGATTAAAAATGAACACATACAAATAAAAAAATTTAAAGTGTTTCTGCATTTTGATTCAGTAATGCTATTTCTAGGAATTTATCTGGTGATAACAGATCAACTAAAGAACAAACATATATTCTTTGCAATGCTGCATATAATAATAAAACAATATGTTAAATAGAAAGTAAAAGGAAAGTTTTATTTATTTATTTATTTATTTATTTATTTAATGTTTATTTTTGAGAGAGAGACAGAGCATGAGTAGGGGAGGAGCAGAGAGAGAGGAAGACACAGAAGCTGAAGTAGGTTCCAGGCTCCAAGCTATCAGCACAGAGCCCCACACAGGGCTCGACCCCACGAACCACGAGATCATGACCTGAGCTGAAGTTGGTTGCTTACCTGAGGCGCCCCACAAAAGGAAAGTTTAGGAAGTGTGATGACTTCAACAATAACCAAAATGTATGCCTCTTCATAAAGATTAGAAGAGAAAACAGGAAAAAAAAAAACCCATGCTAGGGCATTGGGATTTAAGTTGCTTTATTTATTTTTCTTTTTTTTAAAATACTATTAATCCTGTGATGACATTCCTCTATATGAGTGCACAGGACAATAACGGTTTTATTTCTACATTATTTTTGCTTATTTGATGCAGTGGCAAAAACTTAGCTCTTTTCATCTAAGTTAGCAATGATTTCTTACTGAGCTTTGGCAAGAAAATGGAGTAAAGATGTTTGTTCCACTGAAAGCAGAAGGATGGCACTCACTTCAGGTAACCTTCATGTCCCGAGGAGGATAGCTCTTTATCTTCTGCTTGCCTCTGTTTATATAGGCCTGGGATCAGAGAAGAAAACCATTTCTTGGCTTCTATGATTTTGTCTATGGCTCCAACCTCAGAGATACTATCCTTCTGTTTTCCTGCCTATAATCCCAAGAAATCCACAAAATGGCAACTGGTCCAGCTTTTCTTAAAAAACGCCCATTGCTCACCTAAAGATTTCTGGAACCTACAGAAGGGTCTTGTTTGGAATTGACCTGAATGTTTTATCATTGTCAATAAAAGACAGACTCAGTAGAAAGGGCCCTGGCTGCTGTAGCACCTAATGTATTAAATGATAACTTGAAATGAAGACCTTTTATAATTCTGTCTTTCCTTTGGACAGCTAAACATAGGATGTGCCAATCAATTCAGCAGTGCTGCTCCAGTTCTTCTTCAGTATTCTCATGATGCTGGAATGTCCTGGTTTCTGGTGAAAGAAGGCTGTTACCCAGCATCTGCAGGCAAAGGATGTGAAGGAAACTCCCGAGAACTAAGTGAGCCCACCGTGTATCACACAGGGGACTTTGAGGAATGGACAAGAATCACCCTTGTTATTCCCAGGTCTCTTGCATCCAGGTACAGTGACCATTCTTATTATGTGCCCTAGGCGTTATTTCTTGGAAGCATATATTTATCTCAATATCATCATTTCAATAACCTACAAGAATTCATATAGTCTAGCCATATCTGTTCACAAAATAAGGAAAAGAGCCCTGGGGCAAAGTTCCCAAAGCCCAGGTGTGTGTTGAGGTGCACATGCACCCATGCATGCTTGTGAAACAGATTTACTCATTCATTCATTCATTCATTTATCCAACAAATATTTATTGAGCACCATTCTGGGCACTGGGACAGCAGTGAACAAAAGATGTTTAAAGTCCAAGGGAGTCATAAGGCATTATTATATCAGACTTTGACTTTATATAGATTTTTGATAATTTAATACCTACCTGTGTGGGCAATTTGAGATATCTTGTAATATAAAAGATCCCTTTAGGGGCTCCTGGGTGGCTCAGTCAGTTAAGCATCCTACTTCAGCTCAGGTCATGATCTCATGGTCCGTGAGTTCGAGCCCTGTGTCAGGCTCTGTGCTGACAGCTCAGAGCCTGGAGCCTGCTTCGGATTCTGTGTGTCTCTCTCTCTTCCCTTCCCCTGATCACACACTGTCTCTCTGTCTCTCTCAAAAATAAATACATATTAAAAAAGATTTTTAAATATTCCTTTAAATAACTATAAAAATAATAGAAAGATTAAATATCAATTGACAGAGAAATGAGATAAATGGATTAAAAGAACTTGAAGGAATTAGTTTCATTAATAGGGCAATAAATTTAACTCTTAGTTTTCTGGCAGCTAGGACAAAGGGGAAAAATATATAGTCATTTAGTTCTCATGTTTGGATAAAAAGAAAAAATTCATTCTGATTTTTAAGAAAAGGATAACAGGGCGCCTAGGTGGCTCAGTCGGTTAAGCGGCCGACTTCGGCTCAGGTCATGATCTCGCGGTCCGTGAGTTCAAGCCCCGCGTCAGGCTCTGTGCTGACAGCTCAGAACCTGGAGCCTGTTTCAGATTCTGTGTCTCCCTCTCTCTGACCCTTCCCCGTTCATGCTCTGTCTCCCTCTGTCTCAAAAATAAATAAACATTAAAAAAAATTAAAAAAAAAAAAGGATAACATTTTTTCCATGCTTAGTATTCTAAAATAGATTTGTAGCATGTATATGTATCCTTATGCCAGGTAAAGTAGATATCAGTATTTTTAACTCTATCATTTTATGAAAGATAAACGTTCTTCAAGCAGACACTTCTTAATTGAATCCCAGGATGTAGCATTAAATCGTGACTAAGTCAAGGCATTTCTGCGGAGCTGAGATGATATACATCTATCTACTCGTATAGCTTTCTGGTTGTGACTTCATATACACTTGGAATATTCATTAGTGCCATTCAGCAATATTTCCAGCTTGCTTGCTTCCTTCCTAGAATATGGTAGGATTATATTTTCCCCGCATCTTTAAAAGTTTGATGCGATCTAATAAAATGTGAATGGAAATCAAATGTGTGGTTTTTAAGAGCCCGTGTGGATTTTGTCATGTTCTATGCTTTATGAAAGCATGTTTTGAGATGTAGTTTACATCAGTCTGGGTCCCTTAATGTCTACAACAAGCAGACTTCCTTGCCAGCCTACACTGGGCATACAGCAGAAGCAAGAAATAACTTTTGTTGAGTTAAGCCACTGAGATTGGGGATTGTTGGTCACCACAACATAGCTTACCTGCTCCAGACTGATAACAGTGGTAAAAGCATAGCAGTCAATAGGAGTGGTCTATTCATAAAGTTCTTGGAGACCATTCTGTCTGTGACAACTTTCACCTAATTGATCACCAAACTTATTGTTCCTCATCTAGCTAGAGAAGCTGGTTATGTTCTTCTGCCTCCGTCAGTACGTAGGTATGCATCTTAAAAAATTACACCACAGACTTTGGTAGACAATCTTCCTAGGTAGGGAAACAATTTTAGTCAAGGATGTACAAGTTTCTGGGTTAATCTCTTAAACTTTGAAGCATAATCTTTAAACCAACTTTCCCAAGAAAGTTTGTCAGTCAGTGTATCTAAGTCAACTAATAATTTTTTTGTCTTTATTTGCCAGTGTTCTTTATAGTATATTAAAGAGAGAAGATTTGATGTATAGGTAACAAAGTTGATGAGTTGGCCTTCTTCAGCAAAATTTAAGAATTTGACTTACATTCTGTTTTAGTTAGGCTACAGGCCTAGCTACTGTAACAGAAGAACAAATACAAATGCTTTTTACAAGGCTTAAACAAGGTAGAAGTCCATTCTTTCTCATATAGCAGTCCAAAGGTGATCAGTTCAAAGCTGACAGGGTGGTTCTGCCATTCTGAGCACAAGACTCTCATCTCCAGATCCAAGGCAGCTGTTCCAGATCTTGTCCTCTCTTAACCAGTAGAAGGAAAAAGGAGTCAAGGATGCATGGATACATTACTTTTTTTTTTTTTTAATTTTTTTTAATGTTTGTTTATTTTGGAGACAGAGAGAGACAGAGCATGAGCAGAGGAGAAGTAGAGAGAGGGGGACACAGAATCCGAAGCAGCCTCCAGGCTCTGAGCTGTCAGCATGGGGCTCGAACTCACAAGCTGTGAGATCATGACCTGAGCCGAAGTCAGGAGCTTAACCTACTGAGCCACCCAGGCGCCCCATACATTACTTTCTTAAAAAAACCATCCTACTCCTTGTTTATATTCTTGAGTATAGCCTAAGATAATATATGTACAGTTATCTGTCACAATGCAACCTGTCTCTCCAAAACTTAGTAGCTTAAAGCAACAATGATTTACTTCCTCATGGTTTTGTAGGATTATCTGGGTAGTTCTGCTGCTCTCTCTGGGCTCCATCATGTAGCTGCATTTGATTGGTGAGTTGGTTAGTGTTTGGGCTCAGCAAGACCTTTCTCTCTATGTCGTCTTCATCCCAGTGTTTTTTACAGTTAGGTGGTTCCAGAGTTCCAAGAGAACGAAAGTAAAAACTGCAGGACTATCTTATTTGCCACATCCAATTGATCAGCGCAAGTTACGAGGCCAGTCTAGATTCAGAACGTGGGAAAACAGACTCCTCTTTCTGATAGCAAGTGCAGAAAAGTCACTTTATAGAGGAACATGTACACAAGGAAGTGTGATTCATTGGGGGTGTTATTGTAACAATCTACCATAGTGTGTTACTAGTCCCAGTGACTCACATCTCTTCCAACAGCCAAATGTATTCACTCTCCTCCCAAGACCCCCCAAATATCATTCCGTCACAGTATCAGTCACTAGTTGCTGATCTTGTGATCTCTATCAGGTCAGGGTATGGCCATGGATCCCCGTAAATGGCTCCTCTTGATCTAGAGACCTGTGAACTAAAAAAACAGTTATCAGCATCCAACATACAATGGCGAGACACTGACAGGATAACTACAATAGACACTTCCACTCAAAAAAATAATAATCATAAGGAAGGAATGGGAATCACATAGCAGCCACTGGCCAATAGGAATTCTGAAATCCAGCAAGGTACTTGTTATTAGGACTCCCTCCTCCATAAGCAAGGTCTAGAACAAGAAAGTGGCCTTGATTAAGTTCTGTTCCTTAGGAGTCATTCCTTAATCTATTGTTCTTCTCAGCTGTTGGTTCTACTCTGTAGGCTTCAACCTCTGAGGTATCTTTCCTTTGACATGAAAATTTATCTGTGTTTGTATCTTAATAGCCATCTCATCCTGCTTTCTGCCCATCAGAAGTTGGGCATGTAACAGTGTAGCCCTGTAGTCCTCACTACCAGCTGCCTGCCTCCCCCCCTCCCCAGCTATCCTTTTCTGAAACATTGGCTCAACCACAGCTCTTCCAAATATATAGTGTAGCATGCTGTGAAGCTGGGGAACATCGAGTGGTGTATATTTGCTGCAGTGACTAGCAAGCATATCCAGGTGTTGTAAGACATCACTATGAAAGCAGTAGTAAAGCCACATATGAGAAATAAAAGAAGGTTTTCCTCAATATCACAAAGTGAGCCAATATTTTGAAGCTCCCAACATACCAATATTTTTTTGGACCTCAGCTGTTGGAAGAAGAAATATTCTTCATTAGAGTCCAGCTTCCTGGCTAATTTGAATACTATCCAGCTTGCTGGTTGATGGCATGTTGGTGACAAAGAGCTCTCTACTGAAGAATAGTAAATATATTTCCACTTTAAGAGCTGTTGTTTCTTCTGCAATATGTTAAACTCTGCTATCTCCAAATGCAGTGTTGGAAAGCTGAGAATTTGAAGTGTGAAAATTGTTAAAATTGGGAGCTATTTTGCCACGAGGCAACATGCTTATAATAGTTACTAGAACATTGCTCTTTCACAAATAATCGTAACCTGATTTTCTCAAAGGAGCATTTTGTCCTCATATTCATTCTCTTGGTTCTTGCCTACAAAGGAGACATGTTGGTGACAGTAGCTACATGCCAGTATATCCCTGACCCACGGCAGTGTCCCCAACCATACAGTCTGTCATGTCATGCAGCCTTCTGCAGGTTCCCTATGCAGAATGCAAAATGTTAATATTTCGGTGGCGGGAAGAGGTGCCAGAAACACAATTGCCTACTATTCTGCAGAATGTCTCCTCCACTGCCACCATCACCTGTGAACCTCTGCACATGACCAGCAGATGCACAGGAAGCTTCTTGGTTTGAAAGGCTGATGTACATCTGAAATGTGGTGGCGGAAGAGGGTGGTATAGAAATTGATTCTCCTGTTCACCCAGGCATCCTCTGAACAAAAGTAATTGGGAAAGGAGACAGAGATATAGTCTTCTACTGTTTCCTTATCTGGGAAAGCAAAACCTCTGGAAGGTTTTGTTCAAGATTTGAATGGTCAAGCCACACTATGGTTTATTTCTAGTAAAGTGACATAAAACTGAACTGTGTCAGGGGCGCCTGGGTGGTTCAGTTGGTTGAGCATCCGACTTCGGCTCAGGTCATGATCTCACAGTTTGTGGGTTCAAACCCCGCATCAGGCTCTGTGCTAACAGCTTGCTGAGAGCCTGCAGCCTGCTTCAGATTCTGTGTCTCCTTCTCTCTCTCTCTACCCCTCCACCACTCATGCTCTGTCTCTCTCTGTCTCTCAAAAATAAATAAATGTTAAAAAAAATTTAAAAAAACTGAACTCTGTCATTTCCTCAATCATCATGTCCTCCAATCCTTCCCAGACCTTCCTGACTATCAGATCAAAGATGCTCTTCTGGCTCTATGTCCTTCTCAATAGTAGTAGTAATCAGCATTGCACATTTACATTACTTTATTTAGGGTTCCATTGAGGTATTTCCTCATTTGACTATGGGCTGCATGATGGCAGGAACCTTGTTGGGTTTTTGTTTCCCATTGTATACATAACCCTAGCACTATGTCTGGCATATTGGAGGCACTTGGTAAATGCCGGTTGAATGAATGGATATTGAATGAGGAATAAGGACCAACAGTAGGTGATGAGCTACAATGAAGATGCCTCCCTTTTTAAAATATATTTTCCAGGGGCGCCTGGGTGGCTCAGTCAGTTAAGCGTCTGACTTCAGCTCAGGTCATGATCTCACGGTTCATTGAGTTCGAGCCCCGCATCGGGCTCTGTGCTGACAGCTTGGAGCCTGGAGCTGCTTCAGATTCTGTGTGTCCCTCTCTCTCTACCTCTCCCCCGCTCTCACTCTGTCTCTCAAAAATAAATAAACATTAAAAACAATTTTAAAAAAATAAAATGTTTTCCAAAATAAATTCCATGCTGTTCAGAAAAATCATTATTCTGCATTCTGCTGTGTCTCCCTGAAAAGGCACGGATAGCTCATTCCCACATGTGCACACACACATTAATAGCATGAATAATTTCAAGACTATATCTCCACTACTTTAAAAAAGATAAACTATGTGGAATCTAGACATGCTTATTAGCTTAACTTTGGCCTACTTCTTTTTGTTGTTGTTGTTGTAGCTATAGCTTTAAAACTATAATTTATTTCATATTTAAGAAGAGTAAATAAAAGTAAGATATACTTGTGGTCTGGTTCTGCATACAAGAATGGGTAACAGTCTCGTTCTGGTTCCTGCAATAAATTCAATTGGAAATTTATTCTGTAGGTGGACAGCATAATACTTTGTCTTTGACTAACCTTCTCCATTGTTCCACCGTAATATTCATATGAGTAGTATCAGTACCCAGAGAACTAGTCCAAGGATGAAAGTTATCCAGTCTTCAGTTGACAAAGCCATCCCAATAGTGAGCAGTGAATATCCTAATGTAGAGAGAGGGATGAATTCATGGTGCCACATCAAGAAATTCCTGGGACACCTGAGTGGGTCAGTCGGTTAAGCAGCTGACTCTTGATTTCAGCTTAGATCATGATCTCATGGTTCATGAGTTTGATCCCCACATTGGCCTCCATGCTGATTGCGCAAGGCCAGCTTGGGATTCTCTCTCTCTCCCTCTCTCTGCCTCTGTCTGAATGAATGAATGAATGAATGGATAAGTAAATAAATTAACTAACTTAAAAAATTCTCTGCATACCAAATCTCTTATAACATGGTAGAAGCATGTGGGATCCCAGGTATGGTAGATTTTTGCTGGTATAAAAAGAGGTTTTCAAGTAAAGATTCAGAAACAGTTTGATGAGCAAGTATCCTATTATAAGAAAACAGCTCTTAGGCAAAGAATTAGAAGGCATTTCAAGAAACAGACAAGATAACTTTTAACTGTCAGAAACCACCTATTTCTTCAGAGAAGAAATGAAACAGCCACCTCACTTTGGCCTATTTCTTTCTTTCCTTCTTCTGATGGTCTCTCCATGACGACAGTTTTTTTGTTTTTAAAACGTTTATTCTGGTTTGAGAGACAGAGAGCAACAGAGAATGAGCAGGGGAAGAGCAGAGAGAAGGAGACACAGGATCTGAAGGAGGCTTCAGGCTCTGAGCTGTCAGCACAGAGCCCGATGCAGGGCTGGAACCCACAAGCCATGAGATCGTGGCCCGAGCCAAAGTCAGACGCTTAACTGACTGAGCCACCCAGGTGCCCCCATGACGACAGTTTTTTAGTTAATTTCTTAGTAGTCCTTCTTTTTATTCCAGCAACCCTGAGGTTGCTAATTTCTCGTGCTCAGTTCCAAGACTGTGCAGTGGAGAGTAGGACAGAGCAGCAGTAGGCATCGGGAACCAGGCACAACTTGGAAAAGTTTAAATGAAGCAAAACTTGGCTGATGTCATGAATGGTGAAAACTTTCTTGCTTTGGTTTACACCTGCCAACTAAAAGCCATCCAGCAAAGATAAAGAGAAGGAAAAGAGGTACAATGTCTTGCCCTATTTCTTTGAAATATGGGCTCCCAGCTAGGACTCTTAGCTATGATTCATCATGTCCTGGACTCACCCTACTAACCGAATAATTCATCATTTTGTTTTGTTTTGTTTTTTCTTTATTTAAATATGGATTCCTTAATTCTGAGCTCCTGAGGTCTTATACCTTCTCAAATATCTAACAGTGCACTCTGCTTCTTGGGTCAATAGGAGTCTTAGACCTAGGGGTGCCTCCTCTCTCTGGCCAGACCAGACCCTCGTTCTCTTATTGTTATGAAAATAATAGGGACTCCCAAGAAACAGATGGGTGAAAGTGTTTCACTTGCCCTTCATTCATTATCAAATTACCCAAGCATCTAGATCTACCCAACAGTGGCAATCTTCAACCTTCTAAATGCTTCTGGGCCTCAACCTGAGCCTGCTTCTTCCATGAAGTAGGGCAGTCAATAGAGATGCCCTGATCTTGCCCAAATAGGAGGACTTAGAGTAGAGGAAACTTGTTCTTACCTCCTTCTTACTTTCCATGGGATAGAAGTTGTGCATCTATTGTTTCTCTGTATTATAGAAACAGAAAAGGAAGAGATAAGAATGACTTTTAATCAAAGAGGACTTGTATCAGAGAATTGGCATGTTTTCCTTTTTATCAAAAGATACACCTGTCTTTTGAGAGGAACACAGGAGCCTTGCCATTTTCCTTAAAGGCAGCAATTGGCAAAAGCTGCTGATCATTAATTCCATTTACTTCCTTTGAGAGGAAAAACATCTGCACAACCTAAATAACATTACAACCCCAAATGGAGGAATTTTCCCCAGGTCCATGACACTACCACTGTATTTTCTTTTTTCTCTTTCTTTCTTTTTTCTTTTTTTTTTTTCGCTTTGTCTTTTGTCTTAAAAAATAAAACCAACATATTTTGAATTAGCTTCAAAGGAAATAAAAGATGTTTACCTACCTCTTAACACACTGAAGAATGTGTGCTAAGACTTGCAGTAATAGGTGATTAATCTCTGAACACTTACCTAGTAAACAACATTTTTGGTTACATACTGCAGATTTGCCAAGAGTAGGTAACTTAAAATAATGAAGAAAAAAATCCAGGTTGATGGTTCTGTGTTGCCAAATAATCAAAGCTATGAAGAGCTAGAAAGAAATGAATTCTGACACTACTGTATTATTTCCACAATAATGGAGAGGACAAGGAACCAACTTTGTCTATAGTTATCTTTGACAATCTTCATTAATCTTTAAGATTCTTTACCCTTATTTACTAAGAAACTGGATTCACTCACAAGTCTATAAATATTGGCAGCAAAATTAATTGGACTCCGGGTAACCTAATCCATCTTCCTTCTCTGATGTCAGTAGAACTGAGAAGGAAGAGGTGTTTTCCTGGTGTGATATTATAGATGTGGATGGGTTTCCATATATTTGAAAAGAGAGATGTCCTGAAGGGATTGCAAAGGCTGGGAAGCAACTGGGACAAGTGTTCATTTGGCAGTGTCCAGAATGTTGTGGAGGAGGAAGCACTGGGCAACAGCCCAGCCCACTGGTGTTCCAGGATTTTGAAGCACTGGAACCAGGTCTCTCTTTTGTTCATTGGCAGAAACCAGTGGTCACTGGCAGCCCAGCTGGTTGCTAAGAGTCCACAGAATGAGTGTCTTAGAGATTTGAAGTTGAGAGATGAAGAGGGAGCCAACAGGTAGGAGTAGCATTGTTAGTATGAACTTAACTCTTTCCTGTCAGAATCACATCAGTGGCAAATAGCTAGAGTCCCCCTTATATGTCTTAACAAAGAGCATTCTATTTGATGGTCTCAAAAATTCCTAAATGGCCTCTTCTGAAAATACCCATAAAATTAGTGTAATGGAAGGGAGAAATACTAATTAAGTGAAAGGAATACCTTTCTGGTTTCTGTTACTAAAAGAGTATGAGATGGAAAATATACAAGTAAAAACCTATATTACATTTCTGGCCATCAAAAATCCTTTGTACCTGATAATCCTCCTGGTATTGAAACATTTAGGCTGAAGAAGAAAAATAGGCTGAGAAAGCTGTGAGAGAGACACCTTATTATGAAGGTCAAGTGTCCAATCAAGAAGACATGACTTTCAAATAAACACTAATCTTTTTTTAATTTTTCTGAACTGCTCTGTATTTCAGTGCTTTTGTATTCAATGTTGGTACAAGAAACACATGTGTTTGTTTTTTCCTGACAGTAAAACCAGATTCCGATGGATTCAGGAGAGCAGCTCACAGAAGAACGTGCCTCCCTTTGGTTTGGATGGAGTGTACATATCCGAGCCTTGTCCCAGCTACTGCAGTGGCCATGGGGACTGTGTTTCAGGGGTGTGTTTCTGTGACCTGGGCTACACCGGTAAGGCCACAGACATGCATCTGGTGGTTTGTTTGTAAAATATTAATCTCTGATTACTGTATGCCATGTTACTTCTTCCAAGGAAACAGATTCTGAGATGATTCTTCTTTAAGTCCTAATTGTAGGAATTTGCCACCCAGGCCCTTGAAGTGCTAAGATATTCTGTAGTTTTGAGCTGCCTAAGGAAAAAAACCATGGTAATGCCAATTTCACTCCCTAAAGGAGATTTATTTATTAGTAAACTGATAGTAGTTAACATTGCTTTAGGCTCTGCTTTATGAGGCACTATAGTAAGTGCTTTTCATTTCATCTCACTGAATTCTAACAAAAACCCTATGCCATTGTACATACTATTATTGTCCTTGTTTATATTTGAGGAAACCAAGACAGAAAGGCTTAGTATCTCTCCCGAGGTCACCCAGCTAGGAATTGCTGTAGCTAGGCTTCAAACTCTAGCAAGTCATTCTCTAGAACTCAAACCTAAGCTCTTCCTTGACCACTTGGCTGCAAGGGGCTCTCTGTGTTCTTTACATTGCTTTTTATACGGCATGTAATTTTATACATGCAAAGTAAAAATCAGTGTAAGAAATGATAAATCCAGGGCTGCCAAAAGAGGACTTTACAAGAGAAATATTTCTGACCATGGTCACCGTTGGCTGTTGCTACAAGGAAAAATAAAAAGGGAGCTGAGATTAAAGAGTAAAATTGGAGAAAATGTTACAAGCTTCAAAAATATTTTTGTAGAGTTTTTCCTGGAGGCAACTTCAAAAGGATTCCTCCCAGATTTTCAGTGCTCTGCCCTTCTTCTGGCGCATGACCAAAGATGAACATATGTTGTTGCAGGCCTTCTGTGGAGTGCCCAGCCACTCCTGGTTTCAAGGGTGTGTTTTTTTTAATCTGAGATTAACTCTCCTTATTGATCCTCTGATAGAAGGACAGCAAAGGAACACATTTTATTGTGGACAAAATCTATTTGTCAGTTTGCACAAATCCTCTGAGTAGCAAGAACCATGGAAATGTGTGGTTCCCAGTGTCTCTCTACTAAGGAATAAAAAATGATAGAGGTGGAATAGTGTTTTGTAATGATAGTAGTGATGGCTGTACTTCAGACAGACAATTGTGAGATACAGATTTCCATGTGGCTTCTTTCCCCTAACACCTGTGGAAATGCTTCTTTAGCCCGGGCTCTGAATGTACCTTCTAATGTTTCATGATTTCAACAAAGCCTCTCTCCTGTGTATTTCTTTTCTTGGAAGCTGCACAAGGAACCTGTGTGTCTAATGTCCCTAATCACAGTGAGATGTTCGATAGGTTTGAGGGGAAGCTCAGCCCTCTGTGGTATAAGATAACTGGAGGCCAGGTTGGAACTGGCTGTGGAACACTGAATGATGGCAAATCTCTCTACTTCAATGGCCCCGGGAAAAGGGAAGCAAGGACTGTCCCTCTGGACACCAGGAGTATCAGGTGAATAGTTTATTGGTACACTTCTCCATGAAGATTTACCATGCCTTGTGGTCAAACCTAAAACACTCTGTTATCCTATTGAGGACTTACATAATAAGGTTTCTCTATATATATTTTGATATTTAAAAATGAAATATAACTTCAACTCCATAATAAAATAGTTTCTGCAAAATGTATACCACAATTCATTAACCAGCCTACAGACATCACCAAAGTCTGTGTGTCTAATGTATGTCAGCTTGGTTGTCTAAAGTTCATTGTTACTATGAAGACTATTTGATATTATTTTCATATATGCCAGGTGAAACAAGGATTTTTTTTCAACTTTAAATTCTGTGTCTGAAAATGATACATTCCGTTTATCGAAGTGTGTTTGTATTCACTTATTAAAAACTGTCCCAGGGGCACCTGACCGGCTCAGTCGGTAGAGCATCCGACTCTTGATCTCAGGTTGTGAGGTCAAGCCCCATAATGGGTGTGGAGCCCTCTAAAAATAATAATAATAATAAAATAAAAATAAAAACTGCTCCTGAAATTTAAAATACCTACACTGACACCTACTGGTAAAATAAAGAACTGCTTAGTTTTAAGGTCAAATGAAATAGTAGCACACCTAAAATAAAACTGTGCTTTTTGTATTATCAATTAAATTATTTGAGAATCGGAAGAAGGGAAGCAGAAGAAATATTTTAAGCTTATAGGCCTTGTCCTCACTAAAATCTGGGGTTCTGTGTCACGTTTTTTCTGCCTTCAGTCTCATTCCCTTTCCTTCTAAGTTGTCACTTAGGGCTCCTATCATGTAGGCCCTCTCTGTTGGTTTACTATGGATGGAGGGCTAATTTACATCACACTGAGTGAGTGTCAGCTGTGAAAAATTAAACCATCCAAGTCTAAGTCAGCAATATAAGTAATTATGTGGCCCTAAACGAATGCAGCATTTGGCTTCTTAATGTTAGTTTTTTCTTCATCCTGAATTTCCAAGAATAGTATGATCTCAATCTAAGGAATGACCATTTCAGTGATTTCACTAAATTATGCCGGACTGTCAGAATGAAGTAAAGTTCAACTGTTTCCTTTTGTTTAAATCATTGTTGCAGAATAAAATTAATGGTTGTTAGGAAACTTTTTAAAATGCTTATAGAATTAACTTGCTACATAATCTATGCAGCTTCTGATTTTCATATGCCCTTTGTGTTTAAAAGTAACATTTCAGAATTACAGAATTTTTTTTCAATTTTCTGTGTCAAAACACAGAAGGTTAAATCTCTTCTGAACTTACCTATTTATGAATAAACTGAAGTTTGGGTTTTGGGGGTTTTTTTCACCAGACTCGTTCAGTTTTATATACAAATTGGAAGCAAAACTTCAGGGATTACCTGCATCAAACCAAGAGCTAGAAATGAAGGTAAGTTGCTATATCTCTATAGAAATTATAGTTACTATTGGCACATTAGTGTTTTTTCTTCCCAAAGTTTGGCCAGGATTTTGCAAACTGAGACACTTTCTTTCTCTTCTCTTTTCCATCATTAAATGGGTAGCTGCATGGAGCCATGATGTCTTAGGTTCCTCATCTAGATCCTTAAGCCTGAAAAGCTCATGGATCCTATCAGAGTCTATTTGTTTTAAGGAATGCAATTCCTTTATAACTTTCAATGGGAAGAAAAAGAGACTTTTACATTTAGTGCGGGGCTAGAAGTTTTTGCATAGGGTGTTATTTACTGAATGCAGATCAGACCCTGGCCATAAACATTCTGGGGGTACTAGCATCCTTTGGTAGAAGGAGAAGTTCTTGGTAAGGATAAACATTAACTTTTCCTGAGCACCTGATATATGCAAGGCACTATTCCAAGTGTTTTATCTGTTAATTCATTTAATCTCCATCATACCTCTTTGCCATAGGTACTATTAGTCCAATTTTACAGATAGAGAAACTGAGACACAAGCAGGTCAAGCAACTTACCCAAGATCATGCAGTCAGTAAGTGAATGAGCAGGGATTCAAACCACTGATGCACATTCCAGAATGGATGCCTTAGCCTCCTGCATACTGCTTCTCTCCTTGCCCAGAACTCCACTTCTCTAGGCATCCATACCATCTCCTGCCTCAGTGGTTCAGTTCTGAAAAAAATGCAAAAGGCCTGTAACATATATAAGTGGCCTCCAGGAGCTCTGCGAGTAGGATGGGATCCTTACGGAACCCAAATATGAGTTTCCCTAATACAAAATCTGTGGGCTTCTCAGAAGGGTCCTCCTACAAACCTTGATCTCATGAAAGGCACATAAAGAGTTTTGTAGTATGTAAGTTTATTATCTCAGGCATGACTGTATAAAACATATTGGCTTAGGGGCGCCTGGGTGGCTCAGTCAGTTGAGCATCCGACTTCGGCTCAGGTCATGATCTCGTGGTTTGTGAGTTCAAGCCCTGCATTGGGCTCTGTGCTGACAGCTTGGAGCCTGGAGCCTGCTTCGGATTCTGTGTCTCCTTCTCTCTCTGCCCCTTTCCCACTCATGCTCTGTCTCTCTCTGTCTCTCAAAAATGAATAAATGTTAAAAAAAAAATAACAAAATAAAAAACATATTGGCTTAAACTGTACTGTGAGTCCATGGAGCTAGTGATAGCTCTAATGGTCAATCCTAAATGTCCTTGGCCATGTCATCACTAACTGAGACGTTTCATGACTTTTTCTGAGTATCTCAGTACTTTTAGTCTAGTAATTATCCATATTGTATATTTACTGAAACATCTGTAGATGTTTCTGTAAAAGTTTCTGGTAGAGGTAAAAGTTTCTTTAAAAGTTTAGAACGTTTTACAGACCATTTTGCATTCCCTAATCTCTTCAACAAAGATTTATTCAAGAATCTGCTCTAAGCCACGCCCATTCTAGGCTGTGGATACAGTGTCTCCAATCATGTGACACGTTATTCAAGATGTGCTAGGTTATGGTGCAATAAGGAACAACCCTTTAAATCTCAGTGGGTTAAAACAGTAAGATTTCTCCTTAGTGCTACATTTTCATTGAGGCTCATCTGAGGTCCTCATTCCAGCATGCAGGACAAGCTGCTGCTGGATAGATTCTAGGTGTTGCCAACCATGTGGCAGAGAGAAAGACAGTGTGGTGAAGGGGACCCCAAGTCCAAACCACCAAGTGCCAGAAGCGGAAGAAGCCCTGACCAGAGCAGACAAAAGCCCCATCCGTAGGGGCACTTCCATTTTAGTGAGAAGAATCAGAAAATAGACAATAAAGAAAAGAAATAAGCAAGATGTTAAATTGACAGGCTGGATAGAAATAAATCACCTGAAGAGATGGCCAGTTGTTGATGGGGAGATTTGATTTAGATAGAGTGATCTGGGAGGGGGCTCACTGAGGAAGTGACATTTAAACTGAAATCTAAAGGATGAAAAGGAGGCAGCACAGGATCAGCTCAGGGCAAGTTTTCCAAGTCAGAAGAAACAGCAAAGGCCAGTAGAAAAGAATTCTGATGTTGGAGAACAGAAAGAAGGCTAGTGTGGGGGTGACTGGGTGTCTCAGTTGAACATCCGATTTTGGCTCAGGTCATAATCTCATGGTTCATGAGTTTGAGCCCACGTTGGGCTCCCTGCTGTCAGCATAGAGCTCGCTTCAGATCCTCTGTCCCCCACTCTCTCTACCCCTCCTCCACTTGTGCACGCTCTGTCAAAAATAAATAAAACATTAAAAAAATAGTTTAAGAGGAAGAAAGAAAGGGAGGGAGGGAGGGAGGGAAGGAGGGAGGGAGGGAGGGAGGGAGAAAGAGATGAGGGAAGGAAGGAAGGAAGGAAGGAAGGAAGGAAGGAAGGAAGAAGGAAGGAAGGAAGGAAGAAGGAAGGAAGGAAGGAAGGAGGAAGGAAGGAAGGAAGGAGGAAGGAAGGAAGGAAGGAAGGAAGGAAGGAAGGAAGGAAGGGGCTAGTGTGGCTTGGAACTCCTGGAGATGAGGGGCAGAAGTCCCGTTGTGCAGAGAGCCTTGCTAGCCACGGTAAGGAGATGGGGTCTGAATCCATACATCTTGGACACCAGCTGAGGGCTCTTAGCCCAGGCAACGACATAATCTTATGTAAATTTTTACAAGATCGCCCTACAGAAATAACAAGTAGTTCAAAACACGTGACTATTTATGGAACACGTTCTCTGCCCCCGGGGCACAGGCAGGAGCTTTGAGGGCTACAGAGGAAGACAGGGTCCTGTCCTCAAGACCTTATTTCCTGATTGGAGAGGTAGAGCTTTTTAACATTTTCTTTAATCTTGGTAATAAAATTACTGTAAAATACTTGGTGGTTGTAACAGTGTAGCAATTGTGTGTATGACTCTTCTGAAAATCACAGATCCGTATCCCTATGTGTATATGAACTTTAAAGAAGAGAACTGACCAGAGTATTCTGGGAAGCATCCGCTTGTCATAGACATGAAAGTTCTGCTCTACACTTAGCCTCTGACCACGAGTGCTGTTGCCTCAGGGCAGATTCCCTTAAGATCCTTTTAGCACCAAGCAACTTTTCTCAACTTGCTCTTGAGCCATTTTCTTAAACTCATTGCTAGCCTTGTAATTGACACCCCACAGGCGTTTCTAGGCCTTGTCTTGAAAACGGGTTGTTAAAATGTAAATCTGCCTAAATCCTTGAACAAATCTCTTCCAGTTGATGAAAGTAAAGATTTTTTACTTACTCAAGCTGAAGCATTAATTTACATATTTGGAATTAAAATCAAAATTAGGCTATTTTCAATAAGACTGGGCAGAACGCAGATGGAGTTGTAATTTAAAAAGAGAAATGTTGTACACGCCGAAAACACTCAGTAGCTGAGCTAAAATGGCTTGGTTTTTTTTTCAGATGTGCCATGTGTCAGATGACACAGCTAATGGGGCTCAACAATTTACATAAAGTATAGATACTGCTGTTTCCCTTTCTTGCATTCCTTCATTCTTTCATACTTCTCTGGAAGGCACTCCTTTATTGTCCTTTGGGATTGGGCCCTAATCCTAGACTTTCTTGTGACCCTCCTAAAAAAGCAAATGAGGAGAAGGATTGTAAGCAGAAACCAAATGGAATATGGACCCCTTGAGTCATGCTTCTCATTGATACCTGAATCCTCTAGGAAGCTTCAAAATGTAGGTTCTGATTCAGCAGAACTGGGTTGATATAAATTTCCCCAAGACTGAGTGGCTTAGAGCAACAAGCATTAGTTATCCTCTCATTTCTGTGAGTTGGGAATTCAGGAACAGCTTAGCTGGGTGGCTCTGGCTCAGGATCTTCCATAAAGTTGCATACAAGATAAAAGCCAGGAGGGGGGCAGTCATCTAAAGACCCAACCAGGGTTGGAGGATCTATTTCCAAGATGCTCATTTACATGGCTGTTTGGCAAGCGGCCTCGGTTTCTCACTGTGTGAACCTGTCCCTTGGCTGTTTGAGTGCCCCCTATTACCCGTCAGCTAGCTTTCCTCAGAGCAAGAGATCCATGAGAGAGCAAGGAAGAAAGCACAATGCTTTTTATGGCCTAGTGTCAAAAGTCAGACACTGTCATTCCTACCATATTCTGCTTATCACATGTAAGTTACTAAGTCCAATGGCACACACACACAAAAAAAGGAGAATTAAGCTCCACTCTTTGAAGGGAAGAGTGTCAAAGAATTTGTGGACATGTTTTAAACCACCACAGGTAAAGCCTGTTCCCAGCTGATACAGGTGCTGGTCCTGAGACCATACTTTGAGTAGAGGGTATTAGAAAGGACCAGCCAGTGAGATTTTATTCTCATGATGCTTCTTTTCTGGTACTGTAATCTACCTTCTGAATAGGTCACCACCCCCCCCCCCAGATAGATGACTGCCTAAATTATTCTCTCTCTCCCTCTCTCTCTCACCTAATTAAATGTAAACCCTGTCAACACAAATTAATAACCACAAGAAAATCTAAATTTTGAAGTGTCCGCTCTTTCACCCAAAATCACATTAAAAGCCAATAGGACATATTTTGAGTAAACATCAAGGGTTAGGGGCTAGAGTTTTGTCAGCCATTCCTCAATTTAACTAGAATAAAGACCAGAAACAGACTACCTGCCATTTTCTTCATGAACTTTAGTTGACTCTCTTCCTCCAATACATGCATCTACAGCCACCCACTGAAGCTCTAACTGCCAATCTAACTACACCTGTATGCATCACGCTCTCTCCCCAAAGATTTCCTCTTCTTTGTGCTATTTTTATGCTCTCATTAAAAATGATGATACCTATTTTAAATATGGTAAGATTAATTTTCCCGAGATTTCTCATTTTTTGCATATTAGTCATTGTTGTTCCTGGCATCATTCCTTGTCAGATGTGGTGACAATAAATCCATGTGCAATCAATTAACCTTAAAAGGCTTTCTTCTGGTTCTATATTTTATCCTAATAGTTCCTGAAACTTAGTTTTAGTAAACTCTTAGTTGTTCAGCATGATAAAAGGATTAAGAAATTCCTATCAGTCAATAATGTAGAAATTAAAAAGTTATTGTATGTACCATTAATGATTTAAAATTTTCTAGGGCTCCTGGGTGGCTCAGTCTGTTAAGTGTCCAACTCTTGGTTTTGTCTCAGTTCACACAATTCGTGGGTTCAATCCCCACATCGGGCTCTGCATTGACGATGCAGAGCCTACTTGGATTCTCTCTCTCCCTCTCTCTCTTTCTGCCCCTCCCCCACTCATGCACATGTGTGTGTGCATTCTCTCTCAAAATAAGTAAACTTTAAAACTTTCCAAAAAGATTAAGGTATTACAAAATTAGTATAACAAATACAACTTTACCAAACATAATTTCTATGAATACCCAGAAAGTACTTTGGTATCCCCCATCATAATTAAAAATATGCAGTCTTAGGAACAGTTATGGGATAGACAATTAGATAAATGCAGGAAAGCCATCTGCCCTTTCCATCAATAACAATAGATGGATGGATGGATAGACGGATGGATGGATAGATAGATAGATAGATAGATACCCTGTTGATTCCTGCCATTTCATCATTAGCAATTTTTTTTTTTTTTTTTGCATCCAACCTTACCCTTTCCCCATGTCCTCTTTTAAAATAGAAAAGTTTCCAGAAGAGGTAGCAGGGGCAGCACATGTTGTCCGTAACTTTAATGAACAGGTCCATAAATCATGTCACTTTGGCAACAGGTGAAGTGGTGTTGGGTAGATGGGGTGGGTGAAGAGGGGAAGGGTGACCCAGAAAGGAAGACAGAACTAACATTGGAGAGGAGTGAATTTTCTGCTTTGCTATTTAGTAAATGACTTCATTTCAGCTTCAGTAACTAAAGTCTGACAAAGTATGAAGTGCCAGTAAAAGGATCTTTCTGTTGAATAGAATTTCAGATTGGGCCATGCTTACTTACTGTCTGTGCTTCGGCAGAAAAAAACACTACTTGATTTTGTGCCGAGGAGATTGAGATATTTCTTCTGAGTGTATAATAATAATATGAGACTTGGTAATGTTCAGGACAGAATCTAAAATTCAAATACATGATCTGGAGTGGATTTTTACAACCCCCTTACCAACCTACTCATCACCCATACAGAGCTGAGTAGTCTTTAAAAAAGCTTATGGTTTTGTTTTTTGGGTTTTTTTCTCTCTATTTCCTGGGAGTTGGTGCATTAGCAACTGTCAAGGAATTGATGAGCCTTCAGGTCTACTAATTCATTCCTTGGAAGTTAGATGAATGTGCGCTCATTCTATGAGATGCAATTTGAAGTTTCTGCTGCAGTCTTGCCATTTAAAAAATACTGTTCCTTGCCTTTTTTGCCTCTGGGAAAGCTGTCCAAGTAACTGGATTTATGTCTTTTAACTCAGGGCTTGTTGTTCAGTATTCAAATGACAACGGCATACTCTGGCATTTGCTTCGAGAGTTGGACTTCATGTCATTTCTGGAACCACAGATCATTTCCATTGACCTGCCACGGGAGGCGAAGACCTTCGCTACAGCTTTTCGATGGTGGCAACCCCAACACGGCAAGTTACTACTCACCCCACCCTTCCTGGTAGCATTGAGAGCACACAGTTAAAGCTGCATTGTGCTATATGCTTCTTAATTTGCGCTCAGTTTCTAGACAATATGATTTAAAATCACAATCATAAAGGTATTCATATTGCTCTGTAATAAACCTTCTCTAAGTGCCTTTATTCATCTGATTGCAGGCAAGCATTCAGCCCAGTGGGCCTTGGATGATGTCCTTATAGGAATGAATGACAGCTCTCAAACTGGGTTTCAGGACAAATTTGATGGCTCCATAGATTTGCAAGCCAGCTGGTACCGAATACAAGGAGGTCAAGTCGGCATTGACTGTCTCTCTATGGATACTGCTCTGATATTCACTGAAAACATAGGTATATATTTTCACCAGATAAGGGGAGAATATTTAATTAACTAGAGGACTAAATGAACTAAAACCCAAGAGGAGCGTGTCTAATGCAAAACTGTGTACATAACTGCCTGTGCTGGGGGAGACCCTTGGGGACAAAAGGAGTTGGATTGACCTCTACTACAACTCAGTGCATTCAATGGCAGCCTGCGTTAGAACTGTCCTTCACGTGTGATCTAAGGTTTCTTGAAAGCAGAGCAAAACATCTCTATCTGAAGACATTCCCATGTTTCATAATTTGCAGAATTGCAGATGTAAGACTCTTCAAGGTGGTAACGCTTTTCAAATTAGCAGCCTGCCATATGTCCAAGTCTAGGCTAACCCAAATAACAACAGTTAATTGGGAGATAAAAAGTCACTTCAGATAAGACATGGTTTTCATTTGCTATTGAAAGTGTTCATTACAAGCACAGATGCCAAATAAGCAAAGAGAGAACAATTATGTGCTACCATTAAACTCTTCCTTTTTTGTAGGAAAACCTCGTTATGCTGAGACCTGGGACTTCCACGTGTCAGCATCGACCTTCTTGCAGTTTGAAATGAGCATGGGGTGTAGCAAGCCCTTCAGCGACGCCCACAGTGTGCAGCTCCAGTATTCTCTAAACAATGGCAGGGACTGGCATCTCGTCACTGAAGAGTGTGTTCCTCCAACCATTGGCTGTCTGCACTACACAGAAAGTTCCGTTTACACCTCAGAAAGATTCCAGAACTGGAAGCGAATCACTGTCTACCTTCCCCTCGCCACCATGTGAGAATTGTTGTTTGGCTTCATGTCAGAACTTTAGATTCCTGTCACCTAATTTGAAAATAATTGCAATTCTACTTGGCAATTCTATTACTCTCTCATGATAATTATGCATGGGGTATGCCAGGGGAGGAAAAACAAGTAAAGGTACAAGGTGCTATGGGTTGAGATTTTTTTCTTTAAATGTAGTGAATGAGTTCCAAAAGTTTTACAGGTCTCAAGTTTTCCTTGGGAACATGAAGCCTGCCCACCAGATTGACTTGTAAAAATGGGTTCTGTGCTGCTGTAAAAATAAGTATCTACCCAATAGCCCCAGAGTGATACTTGTTCACGTCAAGCAGTATGTAAAGTCACATACATATGGAAGAGTACCCTTAGTTTCTTTATTTTCATTCTCAATACCACAGTAGGAATAAAAAATTGGTTCCTTTGGAACACTCTTATTGTTTTTTATCTTTCTTCCCCTCCCTGGCATATTTCAGATCACTGTCAGGAGTTGTATGAGGGCTGACAGCAGGCTTCCACTTTGGGGGTTTAGGCATTTGGGTGATTTGGGGATCTTTCTAGGAACCAGTGTGCACTGTGGTGGCTGGTTAGAGATTGTGCCATCCTGGGACTGCTTCCCTTGGATTCCTGCCTCTCCCCGCCACTACTACATTCTGAATGACAGGCAAGTTGGCCTCTGCAGGCTGCATTTGCCAGCTTCCTGCATCGGCTGGCTTCCTGATAGATGTAATGGCAGACACTGGCAGGATAATCAGAGCAGAAAGAGAGATAAACCAGGACATTCCTCCCCCTTCCCTTTCTGTGTCAAGTGCATCTTGGCCAACTTCAGTGGCTCCAGCTCCCTGAAGATAGCCCTCCATGTAACCCTGGCCTCTGGGCACCAGCAACCATGTCTGCTCCCTCTGCCCCTCCAGCTTGGACTGGTAGTGGCCTCCTGACTTTGCTCAACTCTGGTTTCCTCACCCACCCCTGTTGGCTTCTCAGCTCTGTCACTAACTATGCCTCCAGTTCCCTGTGTTAAATTCTCTCTATATCAAATACTTATAGTGGTTTCCATTTAGCTGATTCAATTCTGATTCAGAGATGCACAACCAAGTGGCAGGAAAAAAATTCAGGAAACCAAAGAATTTCATTGTTTAACCTAAAATGGTTTCCTCTGGATCCTCAGAGCTTTAACAAGTGCTTACCTGTAACTCATTTATTCACTTTATTTTTATTCCACAAACATTTATTGAATATCTGTTATGTTTTAGAACACTGATACAGAATGAATAAGCCGACGCCAGGATCCAAATATATTATTTAGGATAACATACATCTAAGCAGTTGTTTATGATATAAAATGGTGACCATGATAATAGGGATTTTATTGAAACACAGTGGGGTACTACCTAAGTGAGTTTTGGGGGAGTTGAGAGAGATTCCTGGAGGAGCCAGTGTGTGAACTGAATAAGCAAGTAGAGCTTGTCCAGGTGAAAAGGGTTCGTGGAAAGCCATTTATGCTTTGTAAGCCAAAACAAAATCCCAAAGACCAGAAAAAGCTTGAGCTGATGGGGAAATTCAAGGATTCGGTATTGCTGGAGTATAATTATGAGGCAAGAAACAGGGAAAGATAAGACAAGGGAAGAGGTCAGATGATGAAGGGGCCACGTATATGGGCCTAAGCCAGTTGGCCTTGACATTGTTCAAGCCACCATGCTGGCAGCCATGTTGCATTGAGGGAGTACTTGTGTAGGGGAAACAATAGCCCTTAAAATGTTACTACTGAAATCGTTCTTCAAGTAGACTGTGTTCCCCATTCCAAATAACTAACAAAATTCTGTGCGATCTGTTCCTAAATGAGGGTCTGTGACTGCTGTTTGTTAAAGCTGCATATCTTTCTAGATAAGGTGATCTTCTGACAGTCTATTCCAAGTTGCGTATTGCAAATATAAAAGAAAATACGGGAACGCCTCACATCATTGTCACCTTCAACTTTAGGGATCTAGAACCCCAGGCACCAAAATGAAGGCAGAACATCCACAGGGCTTCCATTTTAGTGTCTCAGAAACCGTTTAGGGACAGTAGAACAGGGACCTCAAGGCAAGAACTTTATGAGATTCCAACTTTTCTCATGTGTATCATCTTTCATCTCTTTTCCCATCCTGAACGACAGTAAATGCCTGAAAGCAAAAATCAAAATCGGACACGCCGTTCGACCACAGAATAAATCGATAGTTTGAAATAACTTTCCCGTCCCAGGTGCATTCAGAGACACTTGCATGGAAGAAAGGGTGAAATATTTAAAAAACATGTTTTCTTCTACTCTCTTGCTGGTGGGTTCAGCAGGCAAGGGCACCCAGTACTTGGTATGAGAAGGGAGTATTTCGAAGTAAAGGAAATTGGAATGGGGAGGAGGGCTCTTCAAAGTGAAAGGAGAGTTAAAATAAATGTTCTCCTACTGTCAGGGTTGCTTGTCGAACCAAGTGTGTTTTCTTTGGTTAGATCTCCCAGGACCCGGTTCAGGTGGATTCAGTCCAACTACACCATGGGGGCGGACTCCTGGGCTATTGACAATGTTGTGCTGGCTTCAGGGTGCCCCTGGATGTGCTCAGGAAGAGGGATTTGCGATGCTGGACGCTGTGTGTAAGTCAATAAAACTGGCACTTTCTTTCTTTACCCTGCAAAAATAAAAATGGCTTTTGAACTCATGACAAAGAATGCCTTTCCACCACTCCTTTTTTTTCTTAGGTGTGACCGGGGCTTTGGGGGAGCCTACTGTGTGCCCATGGTCCCCCTGCCCTCAATTCTTAAGGATGATTTCAACGGAAACCTACATCCCGACCTTTGGCCTGAAGTGTATGGTGCGGAGAGGGGGAATCTGAATGGCGAAACCATCAAATCTGGAACATCACTCATCTTTAAAGGGGTTAGATAAGATTCTGCTCCTCTACACTGCTACCAGAATTCCTTCCTCACACACTGCTCCACACAAATGCGTTCCTGAATCTTCTCAGATGATGCATAATTTTATACCTAGCTGTTGTCTTCTAGCCCGGACCATGTTTCCTCCTCTGTTCAGCACAATCATTCTTTAGGATTAATTAGGCATAAAATCTTTCCTCTACTTTGATAATCAGACCTCTGTTACTTTCTGCTGGAATTATACACACACACACACACACACACACACACACACACACACACAAATTATGCATATGCAGTTTCTAGAATCTTGACTTCTAGAATGTAGTAGTTTATGTGGTATTGAATATATAACTTGCAGAATTGTAGAAACTGATTTTATAAAAGGTCTTTGCCATTTCCTTTCTTTTTCCCCCCTTTTCCTCCTGTTAATGGAGCCCTTTCATGACTTCAAGAAAGCCAAACTTGTGAGTCAAGTGACCTAGCATTCTCGGACACTGTTAGTATGTTTTTGTATTTCAACCTAGATGTCTGGTGAGAGAGACGTTAAGCAATTATGTGAAGCACTGTACCGGTTGGCACATCTTCCTGTGTGAATATATGCTTTATTGCATCTCCCAGCATGGGGAAATCAGCCGATCTAGATGTGCAAATGAAATCTTTAACAATAATCTGCATGGGTTTCTGTACAACCCTAATGATGAACACCTAATACTTAGAAAATTGGACACTCTGGAACTTTTTCAATTATAGCTGTTAGATACTGCTTATCACCCTTGTTTGAATCCCGAACTCTTTTCAAGCTTGGCTGAGAGAGAAAAAACCCTTAGGGGTTTGAGAGATTTATAAGTCCCTAAGAGCTATGAGAGGCCAAAGAAATGGAGGTGGGACCCTTCAGGATGGAAACTACTGTTTTTTCTGTGTGTGTGTGTGTGTGTGTGTGTGTGCATGTTTGTGTGTTTTCAGTCTTGTCTGAGGCATTAGCTCTCATGACCACTGGCTCATTTCCCATCTGTTGTTTGCAACAGGGACAAGACCAAAAAAGTGGAAGCCCTGAGACTTTTCATGATTTAAATATCTTTACCTGATAAATTTTTAAGTAATGGAATTAACCTGGTCCCTAGATCCTATAAAGGAGGAAGACACACGGTGTTTTCTATTTTCCCTTTAGCCATCCAAATGCAAGAGCAGCCAAGCATTATACGTGTTAGACATATTATCTATCAGCCCTGCAAGATGGAGAGAGGGCTCAGCATGTGCCATTCAGTAGCCTGCAGTTTGACCTAGAAAGGCATTCTTTCGTAAAAAAGGAAATGATAGTCCCTCTTTAATGTTTATAGATTCAGGAGCACTATCAGCTATTCAAATAGCTTGTTGGATACCAAAGAACTCCCACATTTAGCCCAAATGGATTAATGAATCCAGAAAAAGGATGAGAAAAGAAACCTATCTATGGGAGCTAGAATATACACAGGAGCAGGGCCTACAAGTTCCATCATGTAATTAATATCAAGGGCCGAACTGTAAGCTGATACTGCAAACGTGAAACATACTTTCATGTAGGTCATGCCCACTTTCTACACAGTCTTTCCTACAAGATGCAACGTGAAATGGTCATTTTATGGCTGATCTATATTTGCCCACGGGAACCACCTTATCCTTAAATTCCATAATCAAGGGGGCAGAGTCATCATATTCTTCTAACTTACTGTTAGTAAGGGATCTTTATTAGCTGGATCTATTAACTACCCACCTCAGAGCTTTTTCATGGCAAGTTGAAGAAGTCACCATTCCTCATAACCTCCACCTCTACATGGCACCAAGCTGTAGGACCCTTCAAGGCTTTGTGCTTATCAGAGTATGAGGGAGGGAGGAGAGACAGTGAGACATGAAGAATAGGCATTGATTAGATGCCACAGACTGATCAGGGCAGTGAGTTATTAGGATAAAAGAAAAACAAAGATTGGGAATAGAAGGATTTTCAAATGCAACCTTCAATCCTAGAAGCTTGAATCTATGCGTTATAAAGTTCAGGGATACGTATGCGTGCGGTTACTTTTTCATTACAGTATTAAATCATTCTCAAATTCTAAATTTAGCATTATCTGGCTTTCTTCTCCCCACAGCCAAAGATGATTTAATAAACCAAACACTGGTGTCCCGTAAAGGGTGGAAGATAAGTTTCATAGTCTGACATATCTGGATTTGAATTCTACCACTACTGCTTTTAAACTGTACAATCTTGAGCAAGTTAACTTTCTCCGAGTACCAGTTTCCTTCTGTGCATCAGAAAGATAATAATTTCTTGCCCTTACAAGTTTATGTGTTTTAAAGAAGTGTCTATTTCAGAACCCAGCATGTTATAGACATTCAGTAATATGGTTGCCATGACAAAATTAGTTCTATTTAAAATTTTTCAGTTGTTGAGCATTGTGCTTTCTAGTAAATATTAAGAAAAAGAGGAAGAGTTTACTTTCTCTAGCTAAAATTGCATTGGGTGTTTGTTAGTTGATAATTAAGAAATCCAGTGTCCATTCAGTATCACATAGCCCTATGTCGCCAAAGAGTCACTTCATTCAGAAGTCATAGCTAAGTAAGAAACTAAATAGTAATGCCTATTTGTACCTTAGGACATGTGCATAGAGAAATTCTATTTTCCTGGCTGTCACTGCAGTGCTTTAAACACACGGAGAAAACAAGCTACGGAGCTGTCAATCCCAGGCAACCAGAAATAGTTAATTAGCAGAAAAAATTACCAAAGCTAATGTGATCGCTTTCTTTCTTCTTTGGCTTCTCTGCATGAACAGTTACAGCCGAAGCATGGGGACTTGCTTAGTTATGCCTTATTTAACTTGACCAACTGGAGGGTGTTGTGTCAGCCTGAATGAGAGCCTCCCAGGGCTGTCAGCATGCACAAAGGAGTAGTAAGTTCCTGAGACTCCTTGGAACACTGTAAAAGTTACCTATTAATTCCCAACTTCCAGCAGGCTCACTTGGCAGAGAATTTCCGTCTGATTCCTCATTACTCCTCTCATGGCATGCTGTGGTCAAAGGAGGCAACTTTTTTAAAAAGGCCTGTAGTTATATAATGCTATCATTTTTGCACTGCTTTTCATAAAAGTCACAGCAAAGCGTGGTTTAGAGTTGAGACAATGAAATTGTGTTATGCAATCATAGGACATGAGAGCCTCAAGAAAGGGAAAATCATCAATTTTTCCTTTTGAACTGGACCAAACATTGCTTCTTGATCATTACTTATATGTATCTATTACTTAGTTAATACAAGTTAAGTGTTTAAAAGTCAAAGGAAAATAATTTTGCAGATGAAATAAAGTTGCTTAACGTATATGTTGTTGTTTTCAGGAAGGACTGAGGATGTTTATTTCAAGAGATCTCGACTGTACCAATACTATGTATGTCCAGTTTTCACTTAGATTTATAGCAAAAGGTAAGCTATTTCTATGGGTAGAATTCATTATTTCCCTTCAGAAGAACTCCCTCTTACCTTGCACAATTACTCCCCCACAAAGAAAAAATGGATTTGAGACCCATAGATTCTCTTACATGGAAGAACTAACATAAACTTGAGTAAATAAACATTCACAAATGTGCTTCTATAATCTAAGTTCGTCTTAATATAAGGGTAAGGTAACTACTGATTTTGCAATAATTTCATATAGGTGTAGTAAGTAATCATGCTAGTTCTACGGTAAATTTATCATCATGTCCCTGAGTCTTTTTTCCACCACCACTTCCTAGGTGTAAGAATTTTATGTTTTAAAATTTTAACTTATGGAAATTTTGGATTTTCTTTGACAGATGTGAACCCAAAAGAGACAGCTCTTTGCCACTATCACCTTTCATATTAACTAAACCATTTTCTCGACAAATAATGCCATTTGGATATGATAAACTTTCAAGTTGATTTTTGCTTGTATCCTAAGATTTAAACGTTTGACCTTTTGTAAAATTGCGATGCCTGTAGAATCAAAATTTTCTGATGTAATATTTCCTAACTGAAATATAGAAAGATATGTGTTCATATCTGAGAAAGAGAGAGATACTGTCATGTGAAAATCTAAGATCTGGTGTGCATTTTGAGGTACATTCATACAGAAAGCCCCACCTGTCATAGCTTTAAGCTGCCTCCCAAGCATTTGGACTATAAAGCCTCTATGCAAATACAGGTCAGCTTATGCATCAATGCCTGAAGAATAGTCTCTTAGAACATACCACTTCCCCATTTTTATCACAATATGTTTTATGCCTGTGGTATCTTCTTTTTAGGTACCCCAGAGAGGTCTCACTCTATTCTATTACAATTCTCCATCAATGGGGGAATCACTTGGCTCCTAATGGATGAATTTTACTTCCCTCAAACAACAAACATACTTTTCATTAATGTCCCCTTGCCATATACTGCCCAAACCAACGCTACAAGATTCAGACTCTGGCAGCCTTATAATAATGGTAAGAATGCCCATGTTCTCCTATGATCAAAACTGACTGTGACCTTTTAACGTGTGTTTCTAAGATGTGGAGGGAGTGTTTGTCAACTGAGTGGTTTAGTTGTCCATAACACACATTTTGCATGCTTCTTTTTTGAGGTGTCTCAATGAATATTTAACTTTATATATCTTTATCACCTCTTTGTACTTGACTCATAAGTTCTCTTGCTAATGTAAATATAGCAAAAGCCTCTTACAGAGCTAAGGTTTTTAAAAAATAATTCAGCATTATCATTAGCCACTCATCAACTATAACTACATTCTTGCTAAATTCATCTAGGAATACATAGTTCTTCTGAATGTGGCATTTCAGTAGTGAGATAGAACAACATTGTAGCAAAATACCATGACAAAAACAGAGGGACTTACACCAAGCAGATAGTGGCTTAGATAAAATATTCTTATCACATACACTCGCTTCCGTGATAAGTTAAAGCGAATGTATAATTTAATAGCATTTTCAAATGGTTACAGAAAATGATTTTACAAATTTGTAATGTTTTATTGCTTCCAATATTTCTATTAACTGCTGATTATAAAGGACCAGACTCTACCAAATCATGCATTTAATGGCCTGAGTAAGCATGGAGATATCACATTAAGCAGATTCTTTGTAGAGGTAACACAGAAATGGATAAGAAAACTGTACTGCTGTCTCTAAAATTTAACCTGAATATTTACTTTATAACTCATAAACCAAAGAAAAATGTAACTTATTATGAACAGTGAAAATAATCTTTTAAAATCACCAAATAAAAGTGGAAAGAAAGAAAGAAAGAAAGAAAGAAAGAAAGAAAGAAAGAAAGAAAGAAAG